>NC_068939.1:114310550-114318489 GCF_016801865.2 Culex pipiens pallens
AAATGTTTGGGAACTTTCGATAGCAAATGATTTTCAATATTTTTTTTGTCCAGATTATCGGTATTTTCCAAAAAACTCTATTTAAAAAAATCACATCTCCTAAATCTATGCATCATCACGCAATATGACTCATAAGATGTCATTTTTAGTCTCCTAAAACATATTCAAACATTTGAAAATTGAAAAAAATACTTATTTTGGGAATTCAACCTTTATTCATCAAAAATTAATTAAAAAATATAATTTTCATGTAACTTTTCGCTGAAAAGTTCTAATCATTAACAACTTCTTGTCAGATACACCAAATCGATCAGAAAGTTCCATCTCTTTTTAAAAAGATAAAAAAGTTACATGTCTTATTTCGTAAACACCATATTCTTGAATTACACAGCAAAATTGGGTTGTTTAAAGTAAGAATCGTTAAAAAATGACCATGACTTAAATTGAGAATGTGTCTTAAATTAAGAATCTTTGGAATTTCGTAATTTGTCAGCAAGTTTTAAAAATTTATCAATTGTTATTAAAACATGTAACAAGGTTTTGGAACTTCTTGGACGTTCTAGTCCATCCGAAACTTCCGGGAATTTTGAGCAAGAGGCTTACCAAAAAAACAAGTCGAAACTTCCAGATTTTGACAACGGATCCTATCCAGCGTGTGTGGAAGGCTACTGTGCATTGTGGTAATAACTTGTTGGGATGATCTGAGTCATTCAAGAACTGCTTGGAGTTAAGACCGGTGGGTCTTCTGCCATAACAAGCAAGATGTCAACGTTTTTGACCCCGGAACATAGCTTCAGTGAGTAGGTAGACTACTTTGAAGATGTGTTGGGATATGGTTGGATGTCCAAGGCCATCCAAAGACTTCCTGGGGGTTAAGATCTGTGGGTCTACCACCGTAACTAGCAAGGGGTCGACGGTTTTTGATCCCGGAGCATAACCGCATTACATCAGTGAAATCAGTAGACCACTTTGATGGTTTGTTAGGATGTTCCAGAAAGTCCTTGTTACTTGTTACTGAAGGTATACGGTTATGATCCGTGCTAAAAACCGGTCGAACTCTTGCTTGTTACGGCGGTAGACCCCCAGATTTTAACTCCAGGGAGTCTTTGGATGGCCCAGGAAATCCAAACACATCAGCAAAGTAGTCGACCATACTCACTGTAGTTATGAAGCTCCCGGTGTCTAAAACCGTCGACCTCTTGCTTGTTACGACAGTAGACCTACCGGTCTTTATTCCAAGCAGTTCTTGGATGGCTCAGATCATCCCAATAAGTTGTTACAACAATGCACTGTAGCCTACCACACACACACTGAAACAGTCTGGGAAGGATCCGTTGTCAAAATCTTGAAGTATAGACTTGTTTCTTTGCCTCTTGCTTAAAATTCTCGGAAGTTTCGGATGGACTAGAATAGAGGTGGGCAAAATCGCTCTTTTTTAGGAGCCGCTCATTTTCGTTTGCTCATTAAAAAGAGCCGCTCTTTTGAACGGCTCTTTCGCTCTTTTTCAAAATTTGGATGAAAAGATTTTTTTTAAGAATCGTGTGATTTTATAACACATTGGACTTTTATAAATTACAAGCCTTACCCGACAAACTTCGTTCTGCCTTTTTTCGTTTGTTGACGTTTTTAACATTTTTGCTTATTCAGCCTCCTGTGATCAAAATTTGATTTTACGTAACTTTTCCCATACAATCTGCAGATTTTCCGGAATCGGTTCCAGAGTGGTCAAAATTGTAACTTTTTGGCGTAAGAACCTTCCTTGGACTTATACGAACCCAACGCAACAAAGATCCGACCCCTCGATCCGACGTTCCGTTTTGAATTGATTCGCGTTCGAACTAAACCGTCGACATTTTTTATATATACAAAAACAAACCATCCACATTAACGACCCCGGGTCTTTTGTGGTCTCTATTGCAAGTTTCTGCTCGAACCTAGGAGTCCGAAGGCTTGAATGGGGAGAACACCCAAACCTCTTTTTACTCCAAGGAACCTTCCACCCCAGTGTTTGAACTGACGACCTTTGGATTGAGAGTCCAACCGCCGCCAGCGATTCCACCGGAGTAGGCTTGGTTTGGTGTGTTGTTTGTACTTATGGCATGGAGACGACTCCTACACTGGAATGACTTAACGGCCTAACAACCAAGGCCGGGACCGACATTTTACTTCCTCATCCGATGGAAGGTTGCAGCAGATGGGAATCGAACCCAGAATCATCCGCTTACAAAGCGGACAGCGTAACCATTCGGCCACGCACTTTATATATATAGATTTGATAAAAAAATTTAACTGAAAACGAGAAGATGCCCTTGAACACCATAGGTCTTGGTGGTCTTCATGTCAAGATTTCTACTCGAACCTTAACATTCGAGTAATAAAATGGCATCCAAACTTAAATCTAGCATGCCGGAAAAATTGCTTGTAATTTTAAAATTATATTAATTTCTTTATGAATTGAAATAATGCTAATATTTTATTTGTAGAAAATATTCTGTGAACTTTTTCTACATTCTGATTGAATCGATAAAATATTCAGTATTCAGTAAATTTTTGGCAAGATTTTAACAAATCATTTATTTTGGGATTAATTTTTATAAGCATTGACATTTTTGAAATTGCATTTCCAATTCTCAAAAACAAATTTAATACTATTTTTTGTTTTGAAAATTTGATAAATTATATTTATATCAAAAATCATGCCATCTTGAAACGGTTCTTTCAAAAGACCGGAGACTAGAACATCTACTTTTTTCGTAAAATCACGATAACTCGTGATGTTTATAAGCAAACCCCTTATGTTTATATATCAACATTTTTGTAATTTTCTGCTCTACAACTTTGTAGAACATTATTACACTCTAAAAAATGACCCTTCAAAGCTTGAAAAATTACGAAATTTTGTTATAAATGAAAAAAAAAATACCCTTCTGGGTTTAATGTAGATTCGAATAATGCATTCAATTTCCTTTAAAATGACATGTCTCAATTTTTTTACAGTCGAGTAACGGAAAGTGGCAGAGTTTTTCAAACTTTTTAAGTGTTTTTTTCGATGAAAAATACGTTTTTTTCGGAATTCTGAGTACGCCATCAAACCGGGCGTCTAATTTTAAATAAAAGTCTCTTTGACACCAAATTTCTATCTCATCACCGTTTCAGGCTGCAAATGATTGACAAAACACTCTTTTTTTCGCATGTTCAAAAATGGAAGGGGTCGTACCGCCCCTCCGTCACGAGATATAAAAAAACGGACCTCGGGTTCGTGTTACCCCTTACGACAATGTTTCACGCAAATTGACTTTATGGATAACGCCAAATTCAAACATTGCAAAAAAAAAAAATACGAAATTTTAGAAAACTGCAAAGCATACTTCAAACGAAACTTCAAATGTTTTGTCTATTCACCGTATTTTAAAATGTACACACCTTAACCATTTATTAAATAACACAAAAACGCCATCAAGCACAATCATTCCAGCATTTGTGATTCACCCAAACCAGCAACCAAGGCAAAAATTTATTTCAGGAAATAAGCGACGAGGAAATTCTTGCACCGATTATAATCCAGTGTGTGCGTGCATGTGTGTATACGAGCAGGCTCAGCGTTTTGGCGAATTACGGCTCCACTTACACGACGACGGGCATAACGACCTTCCCCGACTTCAACGACCGGCTCAGGGTGAACGATATACGTATCTTTCCGCTAATGCAAAAATTATAAGACAATCGCTACGCGACATTTTCCCGGTTCCAGCCGCGTTACCGTGCGTGTTACACATCGGAGGTGGGTGATGTGAGGTTAACATGTAAATTGTTCAAAATCGTTAGTTATACGTTAGTTGAAAACATCTAAATACGTTTTAACCTCATACAATTTATTTTTTCAATTTAATCTACAATGATTTCTTGAGTCATGTCCAGCTTGCCCCACGCACCACCAGGGAGAGTGGCTTTCTCTGTCACCGGTGTGTGTTTCTCGTCTCTCGTGAAACTTTCATGACATGGCACCCCACCACACATTCCACCCACAACCCGGCATCCAAAGTGGGTGACACCACGCTGAAACGAGAGTTGTGAAAAGCACTCGTTTTTTTTTGTTCTCCTCCACCCTGCTCGTGAGCTTTTTTTGCGTTGTTTCGCTGTGCCATGGCCTTGTTTTCCACGGCGTGTGTGTGTGTGTGTGTGTGTGTGTGTGTGGTGGCGGTAAAATGGAAATTATGCTAATGATCTCCTTTCTAATTCCAGTATGTTTGCTATCCGCACGTTGCTGCTGCTTTGGCATTGGCCTCGCTGAATTGGTAGAGTGATGCTGTGTTGGGTGCGGTTGTTGTTGTTGTTGTTGTTGTTTGTGGGGGTGTGGTGTGGGGTTGGCAAGAACATATTAATGCTGAGTACTTTTTTAGTGCTTGCCAGTGGCGTGTGTATTGGTGCAGCGACGTGGGGGTGCAGGAGGCTGAGTATAACGGGCTTAAAAATGCATTAAATTGGCTCTTATAAACTCTTAAATACTTCCCGAAGTGGCACTGAGTTGTTTGCAGTTGCATTAAACAGTAGATTAATTATCCAGACTTGAGTTAGAAGTGGTGTACAATTGAGCAGTTAGTGTGATGCATTTGTTAAAAGATCTATAAACTCACTTGAACATTACTTTATTCAAGCACTCTTCACCCTTTAAGCTGATTGTATCGACTCTATAGCATTGTAGACTATGAAACCATAACCCGAGTGACCATATGTTCAAATGGTTGAAATTTAGAGTGTAGGGGAGTGTGGGGTAATTTGGACACCCTAAGGAAATTGCTCTGTCACGGGCTGTATGGATATTTTAAAGGAATGTGGATGACACCAGAGGATAATAGAGACCATATTTGATGGAAAAATGTCATTCATTTCGATAAATGTTGATGAAAATCCCATTTTTATCGCAAAAATTAAAAGGTGTCCAAATTACCCCCACATTTTTGTGTGGGGGTAATATGAACACCCCTATGGGGTAATTTGGACATGCCTTGTGGGGTAATTTGGACATGCCTTGTGGGGTAATGTGGACATACCTTGTGGGGTAATATGGAAACCTTTTTTTGGGGTAATTTGGACACATGTTGAAGAATAAGTTTAACATTTGATTTTTTGAGCATGTTTTTTATCCTTCAACCTGGTTTTGTAATTGCTTTATATTTTGAAGTGTTGCTCACAATATTTCATCAAAGGTTTAAATAATGATTTTGTGATAGAACTATAATGCAATAGGAAGAGGGAGCGGCCGTGGCTGACTGGTTACGGTGTTTGCTTTGTAAGCGAATGGTCCTGGGTCCGATTCCCATCTGCTCCCAACGAGAAAGTATAGGAAATATAAATCTTGAAACTCTGAACATGAACGAAAAATCAAAGTCGCTCGAGTCGGGGTTCGATCCCCCGTCCTTTGGATTGGTAAGCAAAAATGCTAACCACTAGGCCATCGCGACTTGGTGAGCTATAGCTGGAATTAGGAATACTGTTACTATCAACTATATACGCGCTGAGTCCTTGTCCATTTGACAAGGGTTCGGAAGTTCTAAATAACGTTTGAATCCGATTGGTCCAAACGTTCTTCAGGGCGGGGTTTGTCGATAAAGCTGAAGTACCTCGCGCTCGGCTAGCCAGCGTAGAAATGGGTCACCGAAGCTCGGCAGAGCTAACACCTTCCAAATGCCTATGCGAGTTATTTGCATGTATAGAATGTAGATCTAAAAAATACATGGAAACAACTCAATTTGTAAGAAGCGACCGCGTGGTCCCGTTTGGTTGGTTGCACACACACACACACACAGAACTATAATGCAATAGGAAGATAACAAATAGTTCAGTGTAGTATACATAATTCAATCATTAAATTGAAACTGATTTGATTTAAACACTGATTCTGGATCAGGCACACTATACTTGTTTTTAGTGATTAAGGTATCGTTTATGTTAATATAAATCAATCTTTATATAGAATTTGTCAGCCTGAAAATATTTTTTTTTTAATTTTACATTCTGTAGCCCTTCAAATTTAAATATTATTGTAAACCAGCATAGAAATTAGAAATGTCAAAGAAATTAATTAAAAGTAATCAACATTAGAGTACACAGTAATCAGATTTTCATCAATTCGAATATTGGAATAAATTTATCTAAATTAAAAAATAGGGGTTTTGTGAAAGTTCTCATTGCTCACATTCATTTTTGATTGTTTTTGACATATTAAATCCCTCTAAATTTATCTAAATCCCTTTAAAAACTCATCCAACCATGAAAGTTACTTTTTTGTTGCCTGACAGGTAGACTTTCAGGTATGTCCCAATTACCCCACAAGCCATGTCCAAATTACCCCCATAGCATATTCTATCATTAATTGCGATTTTTGATGATAAAAAATGGATAAAATGCACAATTTTTTATACATACATATCTCAGGCATCGTCCAAGCAACCCCCTTAAACAAAAAATGTCCACTTTTTTGCCATATAACCCCTGCAAAACCTTATTTCCTAACCTTCAAATATTAGAATTTAAGGCAGTGCCAACCGGCCTTTGGAAACTTTTACACATTATACCAAAACTACCTAACCTATTCCAACTTTTTTGGTTTGTCCATACTCGTAGGCCATTACTAGTACTAGCCTTATCACTTAAATTGCCGTTTTCACTATATATCCGAAGAAAACGTGATTTTTAAAGGGGTGTCCAAATTACCCCCACTGTCCATATTACCCCAAACTCCCCTAAGACTAAAAATATCTTAGAAGGCAGTGTTCATATTTTAACTAGGAATTACGTCCAGAAGTTTTGGACAAATTCACTTTTTATTTCACGAAATTATAAAAAAATTGATGGGTTTACTATGGAAATTGTTCAAAAAACTGTTCGCTACAATGAGATCGATTCGAAAATGTTTTAAATATCATAGTGCTATAGGGTAATTCTCCGCCAACTCACACAGCAGTTGCCCCGACCCCTCTTCGATTTGCGTGAAACTTTGTCCTAAGGGGTAACTTTTGTCCCTGATCACGAATCCGAGGTCCGTTTTTTGATATCTCGTGACGGAGGGGCGGTACGACCCCTTCCATTTTTGAACATGCGAAAAAAGAGGTGTTTTTCAATAATTTGCAGCCTGAAACGGTGATGAGATAGAAATTTGGTGTCAAAGGGACTTTTATGTAAAATTAGACGCCTGATTTGATGGCGTACTCACAATTCCGAAAAAAAACGTATTTTTCATCGAAAAAAACTCACAAAAAGTTTTAAAAATTCTCCCATTTTCCGTTACTCGACTGTAAAAATTTTTGGAACATGTCATTTTATGGGAAATTTAATGTACTTTTCGAATCTACATTGACCCAGAAGGGTCATTTTTTCATTTAGAACAAAATTTTTCATTTTAAAATTTCGTGTTTTTTCTAACTTTGCCGGGTTATTTTTTAGAGTGTACAATGTTCTACAAAGTTGTAGAGCAGACAATAACAAAAATTTTGATTTATAGAAATAAGGGGTTTGCTTATAAACATCACAAGTTATCGCGATTTTACGAAAAAAAGTTTTGAAAAAGTTGGTCGTCATCGATCATGGCCGTTCATGGTCACCCGCGACAGACACGGACGACGAAACAAAGAGAAACGCAAAAAGTAACTTTTTCAAAACTTTTTTTCGTAAAATCGCGATAACTCGTGATGTTTAAGCAAACCCCTTATGTCTATATATCAAAATTTTTGTAATTGTCTGCTCTACAACTTTGTAGAACATTGTTACACTCTAAAAAATAACCCTGCAAAGTTAGAAAAAACACGAAATTTTAAAATGAAAATTTTTGTTCTAAATGAAAAAATGACCCTTCTGGGTCAATGTAGATTTGAAAAGTACATTAAATTTTCCTTAAAATGACATGCTCCAAAAAATTTTACATTCGAGTAACGGAAAATGG
>NC_068939.1:114618589-114843589 GCF_016801865.2 Culex pipiens pallens
GCTAGACGTTCGTCCCAAGCTAGCAATTTGTTTATCAGGCTTATGAATATGAACCAGGCGATGGTATAGAGGTGTAACTTCAATCGTTGTGTTGTTTTTTGTTCTTTTCTAACACGTTCAACTTCTCGCGAACGGGCAATTCTGGCTCGCGAGAAAGCCCGTTCGCGAGCGGAGGAGAGCACGGGCAATCGGTGAGTTTCTCTCGGCAGCTCGAGACTCGCGGCGAGAACTCGAGAGAGAGAAAATTTTCTCGCGAGAGCGCGATAATACCAACACTGGTAAGAAAGAATTACATCCATAGTTACAACATGTTTAACAAAGACAAGATTACTGTAGGGGCAAACACTTTTAGAATAGTTTTGTTAGACTCTTTTTTTGTTTAAAAAACTGCTGCATAAATTCACAGACAATATTCAAAATTATTTGTTTGAAAAAGAGTGAAACAAAAAAAATATTTTTTTAAACAGTGGATAATTTTTCCACAGACATGTACATTAGGGTGTTTCATCCAAACAAAAAAGTTCTCAGAATCAGGCAAACCGAGGTTCCCCTAGCTGAGAATACCCATAGGGACTCTCATGCCAAATATCAGCCCATTTGGTTGATAATTGGCCTGTCCCCAGCGGTTTAAAGTTTACATGTAAATTACTATGGGATTTCTATGCTTTTCGTTCAATCGTTCCTACAAGTCTGGGGACAACAAGGATTCACTCGGAATAAAGACAGGTGTGTAGGGGATGGTCCAATGAACAAATTCCAGAAGGAATTAGGGTTGTCCATTCTGTCCCCAAGGTGCGCATTGGATCGACGTCCGGTGTCTCCAGAATCAACGATTCACCCTTCAAATGTACGCATTGTTCTTAGTATGCTATGCCGGCTAGGTGAAAATTACGACGCCCCATAACAGATCGTCAGCTGTGTGCTATCTTGTGACATAGACCATTTTGGTCGAAAATGAGTTAATGATGACGTTTTGCTATACTTAACAAACACTACAAGATGCTTTAACCCGATTTTGGAAACTCGCTTCCGTTTCCCGAATATCGCAATACACACTTGTGACATAGACCAATTTATCATCAAAATGATCGTGCACACTTGTGACACGTCATACATGTTGTTGGAAAATGTGGAAAATTTTTCTTGTTTTTCATAAATTTATGTTGATACACATTTTCTGAAGGCAATGCTCTTTTGTTTTTGAAAATATACTGATTAAGTCGGTTAAACTATTGTTTCAAGTCTATTTTAGTTTGTATGGGAATTCTGTGCACACTTGTGACACGTAGTACAATTTTACTTTCGAAACACACTTGTGACACGTGCTTTTCAGATTTTTGTTTACATTATTTACTGTATCTTTTAACTGGTGTAACCAAATTAGTTGAAACTTGGAGCGTTTGTTAAGCGATAGTATACGAACCGATTGCTTCAAAAAGTTTGGCTCTACCATTCATAGTTTTGAAAATATTTATCATCAAACTTTGAAAATCGATTTTCTCGAATAGTACTAAATGGTCGTTGTCACAAGATAGCACACAGCTGACGAGATGGTGAACACGTGGAGAAGCATTGATTGCATTATTACAACAAAATCATCATGTTACGTTATTTGGAATAGTTCAAATTGTACAGGAACATCAAAAATAATAATTTTATAACTTTAAAGTATGTTTCTGAGCCAAAACATGAGTGAATGCTGTGCCACGTGTTCACCATCTGACATGGGGCGTCGTAATTTTCACCTAGCCGGCATAGCATACTAAGGACAATGCGTACTTTTGAAGGGTGAATCGTTGATTCTGGAGACACCGGACGTCGATCTAATGCGCACCTTGGGGACAGAATGGACAACCCTAATTCCTTCTGGAATTTGTTCATTGGACCATCCCCTACACACCTGTCTTTATTCCGTGTGAATCCATGTTGTCCCCAACCCTGTAGGAACGATTGAACGAAAAGCATAAAAATCCCATAGTAATTTACATGTAAACTTTGAACCGCTGGGGACAGGCCAATTCTCAACCAAATGGGCTGATATTTGGCATGAGAGTTCCTATGGGTATTCTCAGCTAGGGGAACCTCGGTTTGCCTGATTCTGAGAACTTTTTTGTTTGGATGAAACACCCTAATGTACATTGAAGTCAGATTTTTTAAAGAACTGCTCATGTTTTAAAGAAATTCAAAAACATGTTCAAGAAAGTTAACTTTGCTTTAAAAACCATCAAAAGAACTCCTCTTTTTTAAAAGAATGTGGAAGCACAACATTATTAATTTAAAAAGAGTAGACAATTTCCAGAAACTTTTTTATTGAAGTCATAAAATTTTGAATTAAATACTATTATAAGAACTGCTCATGTTTTAAAGAATGGAAAAACACAAAAAAAAATGTTTAAAAAGATAAAGATGTCTCAAAGAATTGATGTTTTTCCAAACATGTTCTGATCTAGACTAACAACTACACTTACAACTATCAAGAGAATTGCTCTTTTTTTAAAAGTATGTGAAAACACAAAAAAAAACAATATTGATTTTAAAAGAATAGACAATTTTCAGAAACTTTTTCAAGTCATTCAATTTTGCATTAAGAAGTATGATAAGAACTGCTCATGTTTTAAAGAATGGAAAAACACACAAAAATGTAACAAAACTATTGATGATTCTATAAAAAGTTTTTTTGCCAAATCAAATTATATTATGATAAATTCGTTTTCATACTTTTTATTTTTATATAATTTTTCTTTTTTGTCGCAAAAGTTTGCATAAACAAAGTAGTCTTCTTTATTGACAACTGTTCCACTGAGTGATCCTGATTTTTTTGGAGTAAGTTTAATAGTTTAATCATTTTTTGTTCTTTTTATAATTTTTTTTTCATTTTTTTCCTTTTCGGCGAAACGTCCCATTCGGCGAAACGTCCCATTCGGCGAAACGACATTCGGCGAAATGACCTTCGGCGAAATGACCCTCAGCGAAACGACATTCGGCGAAATGTCCCCCACCCGTTTTTGACCAGTTCTACAATTTTCAGTCATTGTTTTTGCATATTTGATATTTGCCAGTCGCTTTTCCGAATTGCTGAGTGTTTTTCATAATTTTAAATTGTCAAACCATAACATTATCTGAGACATAACAGAAGCTATCGCACACTTATTTTGACATAAAAACGAGGGGTCAATGTGACTACGGAAATATTTTTTTCCAAAACATTGTTAAAATCACAAAAGTAAATCTTCTTTACCAGTTCCTAAGGGGAACACCCGTGAAGAGTATCGGGGCCGGCATTTACAAAGCGGATTCAGTGGCAGTTTTTCACTCAACTAATGTTAACATGTTTATGTTAATGTTAACATTCCATAGGTCGCCTCCCTAAGGTGTCGTGATAAGGTCCAGTTTGTGACGATACACTACCTTCCCTTTACTAAGCAATCGAATCCAGAAGGGAAAAGATCACCAGTTGTGTTGGTCCGAGCCGGGATTTGAACCCCGATCTACCGCTTACGAGGCAGAAGCGTTACCACTAGGCTACGTGGCTTGGTCACAAAATCACACGAATCAAGATATTCAAAAAAAAAATCAAGAGTTTTACTTTCAAATGCTTTTTGAAGATTCAAAATTGCTTCAAAATGACTTTTTTTTTAATTTTTTATCGAAGCCCGTCTAGATGTGTAGTTGGGTTGTCGATGGCTGTAGATTCCTATTCCGATTGTAAAGGGCATATTTCAAAACCTGAAAATAAAAAAAAATACTTCTTACTGCCATTTTCCAGCCACTCAGCCTTACAGTCTACCAAACATTACCACACTTTCTCCGCACACGTCTTGTGCAAGCCAACCACGACTTTAGATAAAGTTACTGGCCCAAGTTTATATGACGTTTACTGAATAACCATATGAATTTATAATCTCTCTTGCATATGTGGCATAAGAAGGCATACAACCGTAGGGTTGCCTGGCCAGAGTGAGGTGATGGAAAGCCACTCCCCCGCCGACAGGAAGCCGGAAGTATTATTTTAACTTGCAACAGCTCACAGGGTACGAAACGAAAGGACGTCGTCGTCGGCGACGACAAAGTTCTGCCGGGGACAGACAAAGTGCTAACATGCTGGCACCTCTGAGGATGTTTTTTTTTTCTTCTGCCATCTCTTCTGAGAGGGTGGTGGTGAGCCATGCTGGGCTGGGACGATTGTTCCAAGTTTAGCCGGTATCAACCCAGGGATCCGTGGTGTATAATGTATAAAACATTCGAGGTTACATGGAGAGGGTTAGAAGTGGTGTGTGTGTGTTTTGCTTCTACAGGGAAATTGGCTTCCCGGCATCGGTATCAGTTTCTCGAGATAATGCTGGTAGCGGCTTGAAACCTGAAAGCCTGGAGTGCAGCAAGGAAGAGCGCACTTTAAAAATTCAAATGAAGTTGAAGTGATGTGATGGAAGAATGGTGTTGGGACTTTGGCATTAAAAGTTCAATTTTCAAGTATAAATGAGGGCAATTTTTTTTTAAATTCCAATGTAACACTACTTCCAAGCAAAATAATGAAAACATCCATTCCAAATTCCCAACAGAATCCGTCCAATCGACCTTTCCACCTGTATCTGCCCCAGCCAATTAAAAAGAAGTAGTTGCCTTTTTCCCAATGCAACACAATCATCATCATCATCACCACGTGGCAAAGTGCCAACAGCTCTGTGCACTGATCTCCGGAAGAAGCGGTGGCAACAAAAAAATCCGTTCACTACCGACTGTTCAGAAAGTTAATTTTCCACTCGGACCACTTTTTTCCCTCCCAGCCTGACTGGGTCTCGTTCCGGGGAAAGGACATGCCCGTCTCCGTGTCCCAGTGCGGGATTCATCCAATTGCCGGAAGTTGGAAGACCACAAACGACGTACGAACCGGTGGCTAACCACGGTGTTAATTTTCAAAACCGCACACATTTTTGGCCACATGGCTAACCAGCCCACCCACCCAATCAAGAGTCCAGCCGGGGCGGAGGAGAAAGTGGCCTTTTAGAACATTCTTTGCTCAAAATTAGTGCGCACAAATCTTTCACGCCTTTCAAGAGCTCGAGAAGCATCCGCGTTTTCCCGGAAGGCTTTTCACCCGCAAAAGTCGGGCTCAGAACGCAAAGGGGGAAAAGAATCAAGAAGCGAACAAAGCGAAAAACGCCTCTGGAAAAGTGGGAAACTTTTCCTCGTTGAAGTGGCCAACTTTCCGGGATCGGTGTTTTTTTTTTCGCTCGGACTTTCAAGTAATTTTTCCTCTTCAGGCAAGTGTCGGGGAAATCGCAACTATTTCCAAGTAGATGTGAGAGGCTGCTTCCCGACATCAATGCCAGTTGTATGCCGACGAGAGAAGTTGGTGGGAAAGGCTGAAGTTGCTGTTGAAATCAATAAAGTTGAGGGGGCTTGAGAAGGTTGAATTCGTTGGGGAATAGTGGGCAGCAAAAAAGTGTTGTGTAGACTTGGAAATCGGAAGCGGAAATCGTTTCGCTAATTGAAAAGTTAAACATGGGAGGAAAAGACTGTTTTTCTGTTTTTTTTTTTCGAATCTTATTGTCTCTTTTAAAAGTAGATTTTTAAAAGCTGTTTGATATTGCCAAGAAATCAAACAAATTTCAGCGTTCATAATTGAATAACTTATTCAAATGTTTTCAATTTTTATATATTCTGTAACAAATTTCAATGTAAAATAAACATTTATTTTTAATATAACTATTTTGTTGAGTCTATATAACTAATTACTGATTCTTATCAAAACTTTCATTTTTCTCTTTTCAGGTAAATGACTGAAAGTCATGTTTTGAATACATGGCATTGCTGTAGCAGTAAGTCGGAAAACATAGTAATTAATATTGAACTGTTAAGATGTATGAAGTAATGCTCTCCGAAATCGGCCCGTTTATTTTAGTTATTTTGTGTATAGCTTTAACTTTGTTGAGGTTTCGCCTTTGTCCAAAACAGCAATTTTAACATAATTCAGAGTGGTTATCTCGGGAAAAAACTGTGAAGACCTTGAAAAACTCGGAAATTCGACTGACAAACAGGGGAAATTTTTCAAGTTTCAACTTTTCTGAAATAAATTCAATATGGTTAATTCAACCAATGCACAGTGGGCAAAAACGGGTGAAAAAACGGATCTTTTGATTCCGTCAGTTTCTGCCTGTCAAAAGTATCATTTTTAATGTAAAAAATTATGAGGAATCGATTGGTGGTACTCTCATTAGCGGCAAATGACGGAAAGTGGTCCATTTTACCCCATTTTGCCTTTTTTTGGGTGTTTTCCTCGAATATCTTGAACTGCCGTAGTTTGCCGCACTTCTAAAGTATCTTATTTTATGTAAAAAATCACGAGAAATCGATTGGTGACACTCTCGATGGCGGCAAATGACATCAAGGGCCCATTTTGCCCCAGTTACCCCATTTTATGTGTTTTTCGTCAATATATTTAATTGCCGCTGTTTATACAATTTGAAAGTATACCTTTTTATGTAAAAATCACGAGAAATCGATTGGTGACACTCTCATTGGTGACAAATGACGGCAAGGGACCATTTTGCCCCATTTAACCCCTTTTAATGTGTTTTTCGTAAATATCTTGAAATTACATTATTTCCTACAGTTTCAACGTATATTATTTTATGTAGAAAATCACGAGGAATCGATTGGTGGTGTTCTCATAAGCGGCAAACGACGGCAAATGCTCGTTTTGCCCCATTTACCCCATTTTATGTATTTTCTTTAATATCTTGAATTGCCGTGGTTTTCCAAAGTAAAAAAAAAGTCATTTTATATAAAAAAAATCGCGTGGAATCGATTGGGAACACTCTAACTTACGGCAAATGGCGACAAGAGCCTATTTTGCCCATTTCATTTGTTTTTAGTCAATATATTAAACGTGTCGTGATTTCCTATACAGTTTACAAGAATGTTACTGTACAATGCACAGTACGTTCAAGATATTCACGAAAAACATCTCAAGAGGGAGTAAATGGGGCAAAATGGGCACTTGTCGCCATTTGCCGCAAATTAGAGTGTTCTCAATCGATTCCTCGTGATTTTCTGCATAAAATAACATTTATTTAAAGTTTAGGAAACCACGGCAATTCAATATACTAAAGAAAACGCATAAACAAGGGGTAAATGGGGCAAAATAGGCTTTTGTCGCCATTTGCCGTTAGTTAGAGTGTTCCCAATCGATTCCACGCGATTTTTTTTTATATAAAATGACTTTTTTTTACTTTGGAAAACCACGGCAATTCAAGATATTAAAGAAAATACATAAAATGGGGTAAATGGGGCAAAACGAGCATTTGCCGTCGTTTGCCGCTTATGAGAACACCATCAATCGATTCCTCGTGATTTTCTACATAAAATAATATACGTTGAAACTGTAGGAAATAATGTAATTTCAAGATATTTACGAAAAACACATTAAAAGGGGTTAAATGGGGCAAAATGGGCCCTTGCTGTCATTTGCCTCTAATGAAAATGTCACAAATCGATTCCTCGCGATTTTCTACGATTCTACGACATACTTTAAAACTGTAGGATACTACAGTAATTCAAGATATTAATGAAAAACACATAAATAAGGGGTAAATGGGGCAAAATAGGCCCTTGCCGTCATTTGCCGCCATCGAGAGTGTCACCAATCGATTTCTCGTGATTTTTTACATAAAATAAGATACTTTAGAAGTGCGGCAAACTACGGCAGTTCAAGATATTCGAGGAAAACACCCAAAAAAAGGCAAAATGGGGTAAAATGGACCACTTTCCGTCATTTGCCGCTAATGAGAGTACCACCAATCGATTCCTCGTAATTTTTTACATTAAAAATGATACTCTTGACAGGCAGAAACTGACGGCATCAAAAGATCCGTTTTTTCACCCGTTTTTGCCCACTGTGCAATGTGCTATGGGTTTCTTGTGAAAAAGCAAGTGAGAATTATTCTTTATAAATAATTCGGAAAAACTATGTTTTACAATATAAAAAGACTCAATTCAACTGGCGTTGTTTTTTTGTTTTTATTGAGTATCCCATGATATTTTATCGTTGAAAATAAAATAAAAATCTAACAAAACGTTAATTTTCCTATAAATTTGCGTTTCAAGTTAAAAAACATTTTTTTTGAAATTTTCGATGTACAGTACCGCATAAGTTTTTTTTTCGCAAACATTTTTGTATTCGTCAAATCTTACATTATTTGAAAACTAATGTTTGTTAAACAACAGAACTAATGTAATACGCATTTTAAAACACTTTTTTCGGTTAAATGTTGAAAATATGGCTTGCTATTCTAATTTCTATTCATTTTAATATAAACAATAAACAACTGAATGAATTAATCCTTTTGTTTAAAAAAAGCATTTCAATATTATCAAGTATAAACCCTTGCGGTGGGAATAAAAAAAATAGTTTTTTATGCTGATATTTCTTTAAGTTATTGATGCCACATTTCTATGAAAATCTTGGTATTTTTGAAAATAACTCTTATTTGCAGAGAAATCCCTAAGAAACATAGAATACACATTTTTTTTATTTTATCAGATTCGGATATAGTTTGAACTGTTAAAATTTCTGAAATATTTTAAATATAAGATATTTTGAAAATTTTGTTTATGAATTTTAAATGTTAAGGAATAAAACATTTGAGAAATAAAATTAACTTTTTGATGTTAACATTATTTTCAAAACATAAATTTTATAAAATCATACGATATTCTTTAAAGACTGGCAAAAAGCTACTTTTTATTGAAACAATCAGTTTTAGGTTGATATAACATGAAAAGAAAAATAGGGATTCTTGATGGTTTAAAAAAATCTTCTTAATCTGACCATTTTAACCATGACTGAGCAATCGTTGAAATGTATTTTTTTATTTTATTTTTCTTTCATAATTACATTTTCCAAAAATCATTTCTCATTTTAAAATCAAATTTGTTATAAAAAAATATTTCTAATTAAATGCTCAGTTTTTTGTTAAAAGTCATTTAATGGTTTATTTCAGGGAAAAATATGTTAATTTTTGATGAGAAAATAGAAATGTGCACGTGAATTCTATTAACATTATAATGACATTTTAACAAAAGCAGTTAAAGTTCATGAAACCAAAATTTGTCATAATTTATTTTCAAAAACTTTTCTGATCCAAGAATAACGTTAAAAAAATGGAGAAATTATTAAACAGCGAATGAAAGTTAAAGAATATCGTGGGAAAATGTTTTCAACAATGTTGCGAGTTATTTGCATGTATAGAAGGTAGATCTAAAAAAATACATGGAACAACTCAATTTGTAGGAAGCGGCCGCGTGGTCCCGTTTGGTTGAAAAAATGTTTTCAACAATGTTTTCTATTGGGTTTTTTTTTAAATTGAAAGACTTATGGAAATTTTAAGTTTTTAAGTATTTGGCCCCTAATTTTGGGAAAACGCGTAAGAACTAGACTTTATCAAAAATATTTGAATTCAATTAAAACAACATGAGGCTATTGTTTTAAATTTTCATGCATTTCATCATAGAATTTAATTGAATTTAAAGAGAATTTCAGAAAAAAAGACAACAAAAAACTTTCGCTATTTGATCCTTTAGTTCAAAATTAATTTATAAATATATTATTAAGTTTTTTTTCAAGAATTTTTTTGCGAAGATCGGAATCATGATTTATTTTTTTATCTTCAAAATTTTTGGGTAAACAGCAGACACATTCCGCCGTGACGTTGCAACGCTTTGACTTTTCTTTTTTCAGTATTTCGACTGTAACTCAAAAAATACATTTAAAAGGTACATATGTTATTACAAATTCGGAAAGTACATTAAATTTCCTATTGAAACAATGTTGAAACATTAGTTTTAGCGAATATTCTATGTTTGCGAGAGGAATATGTAGCGTGACGTTGCAACGCGTGACTTTTTCTCAATCCTGACCCAAATCATGTTTCGCCATTAACTCTGCTCTGTTTAACGACAAATTTGGAGTTCTTCTTCCATTTTTAAGTGTAAAATTGGCCAACAAATCGAATGCAATCATTAGTTTTTCGAAAAAATCAAACCCCGATTTTTGAAGACCACTTACATTTCGTGACGTTGCAACGCTCTGTTTTTGAAAACAGGGTTTTTCGTTGCGTTGCAACGTCACGAAATTCTAGTGTCAAAGTAAATCATAGTTTTTTGTTAGTTCTATAATTGTAGATTAAAATTTTATTAGAAGGCATTAATAGACAATACAAGGACATGTTTATTGATTGGCCCGCCCATGTTAGACACCCCCCCTCCCCCTATACCGCTTTCACAGTAGCAGTAGGATTTACGAAGTTTTCCAAAGCGTTTTCAAAGTAAATATAACTATTTGTATTATTCCATTATCACGAAGGACACCCCCCTCCCACTCTCCCCTCCTCTATCCATGTATCGGAAATGTATTACCAGGGGGTGGAGGTGATTTAAAAATATAAATTTTTTGTTACGTAATGCAAGAATGCTCCCTTAGTATTTTAAAGGTTTTGAGCAATTTACAAAACACGTGGAAGTTTTAGAAGGGAGGAGGAGCTTCAAGTTTGCAGCAGGGCTGAAATTTATAAATAAAGTGCCCGTATTGTTTGATGATGGCCCCTAAGGGGTGATCTGCAAACATCGTAACTTATTTTGTTGACTTTTGTGCTTTTTAATTAAATTTGAGAAAATAATAAAACTGTTTACCTGCGAACATAACATTTTTAATTGCGAACAACTAAACGTTGCATACAACTTATTTAGGTAAGGGTTCGTCCAACAACAAAGTGACAAAAGCTTGTTTAAAAAAAAAACAATCGAATCACGTGATTTTTATTGTTTAGTGAATTTCACTGTAATTTGGCCTACATAAGAGTGTGGTATAAAAAAAATCGTTGCGTTGTATTAGAATGAACCCTCACGTAAATCAGTTTGTCATAAAGAGGCCGTCCAGTAACCACGTGATTACTTTTTAGAAAGTTTTAGAATTTTCCCTCTTGTGAACATCGGTCTATTTTGATTTGTTCAACAAGTTTCATAAAATACCTACTTTTTTCGAGTTGCATACAAACTTAAGTAACGGAATTTGTGAATGACCCATGTACAATTCTTCTGTAAATATGCTCGGAAACATTATATAAAAAAATATATAATATTTAGTATCCTTATAGCTTCAAAAACCAACTACGCATACACCTTTTTTGAAATGTGACCAATATGATTTAAAATTTCGTGACGTTGCAACGCAAACTTAAACCTGTTGTAACTTTTGATCTAGACAACCAATTAAGTCTCTCTAGGTTGCATTTGAAAGCTCTTTCCAAGTACAAAGAGCATCCAAAATATCAAAATGATTGAATGTTTAGTTTTCTGTTGGCATAAACAACTGTCCCTTTTTCGTGACGTAGCAACGCGATAAAATGGTAAACTTACACTAGTTTGAAAAAATACTTAACTTAAGATAAACTGCAAATCCATGACATTTCCGTTTAGTACATTTAAAAACCTACAAAATGCAATCAAAAGAATAATTTTTGGATTTTATTTCGCTGAAAACCAGGAGTTTTTAGAAAAATGTTTTAAAACGATGATTTAATCACGCATTGATGCATAACTTAACCAACTTGTACATAATGATATTCAAATGATCAATTAATGAAAACCATGATTTTTGAAGCTTCAAGTAGTCTAGAATCGAGGAAAAATATCCAAATAGCTCATACACGCTTTTCAAAATTTCATCCCAAGGTGTACATTGCCGGAGAATGTGTCAGCAATATTCCATTTTAGTATTTTCTCTTCAAATCAAAAACAGGCAAAAATGCTGTCAAAAGTATATTTTTTTCAATAATTGCAATTGCAATCATTTGAATAATATCCAATAATCATATTAACATTGTTAAAAATAATTTAAGTCATATTTAATACAATATCCTTCTTCTTTTTGTACCATCAGGAAAATAATAAGGATAGCTTATTGGAAAAAATATATAAAATATAGTCAGATACTCTTAGCAATTTAATAGCTGTGTACATTTTCGCTGAAATCGAACAAAAGATAAATTAAGTTGTAAGAGCTACATTCTTGAACCACCTCTCAAAAAGCGCTCAATTTCCCTTCAGTCTTCCTCCTAAAACACCGCTCTGAAGCAGTCATTACCGTTCGACAGCCAGGCATCGTAAATCACACTCTCGCAGATCTCGTGTTCGATCACCATTAGTCAACCCGCTCGTCGAAACCTTCAATTGCTGTTCTTCTCTCCAGCATCATCCAGCCATGTTATCATCGGTGTATCGTCCAATTCTACCGAGCAGGTGTCGACACCGTTGTCGTCGTGACAAATCACGACGCTCGCAACTCTATCGTCCCTGCAGGCAGAGCCTCCATCCAAGGCAACTCCAATTACTTCAATTTCATGGACTTGTGCCCTTCGAGCTGCACTCATTGAGGGAACAATCTGAGCTCTTCGTCGTCAGCAAGTAGACCGACCGGCTTGCAATTTTCATTCGAGTGGAAAAAGGTACTACAATGTGTCTGATCTGGGTCAGCGTCCACTCTGCAAGCTCAGAATCAATCCGATTGAAGGGCTGCGGGAGTTGTAGTAAGGTGAGGTGCTCTTATCAATCCGTTCTTTTCTCTCTATGGCGCACAAATCGATTTTCCGGTCAATTAGTTAATCAGATAGACGTTTTATTCGATTTGGCCCGAGATATTAACTGACAAATTGCGAACCATGAAGCGAACACGTCTTCTCCTGTCTCGGCGTGGCGTGGCGAGGAGAAGGGAGTTGATGGAGTGATACGTGGCTGGATACCGGCATGGGAAGACTGAGGGCTAGCTTAAACCTTTGGTTTTGCTGGGGGTTTAAAGGAAATTGCTGAACATTTTTCAAGCTGAATCGCACTAAACGTGATTCGAACCGGCAATTCACATGTTGGTCATCGAATCACGTGGCACAGCAGCGAACATTCGCACACATTGCTGTACAGAAAATAGATCTAAATCGGGGCGAAACGGTGAGGTGTAATTTGAAACAATGGCGATTCAAAATGGCGATAAGAGTCGAGGTTGCAATTTTGTTCCAGCGACTCACACACTAATCGCAATGTCGATCAGAATGCTCGGTGCAAAAAAAAACGGTGCTACTAGTACTAGGTATTGCTGATAAAAAGATAATGTTGAAACATTTAAATGAAACTTTGGAGTAGAGTACACCCAACCGAGAAATCTGTAACAACAAATGTCATGCGGCACGATTTGCATGCAACAAAAAGTGTTTTTCAGCATTCTTTATCTGGGTGTACACAGTAAAAAATAATGTAAATTTGGAAGCTGTAATTTTGGAAGGTTGAATATTACCTCTTTTATGATGTAATTTTACCTCAATTTAGACTGAAAAAGTGACATTACTCCAGAAAAGTGGTAAAATTACACATTTCCAGAGGTAAAATTACAACTTTTTTCTGACATAAAAGATGTACCCCTTTCCAGATGTAATATTACTATTATTTTTTTTTCTGTGTACCCAAAATCGTGCTAGTCTTGAGCAAAATACTTTGCAAATCCTTCGCCAAGAATCAGAACCATCACGTGACGTGCACAGCCACAGGATAGTTTTATTGCACTGTGTCACTGATGGCTCTGTAGTTTTTTGGGAGGTTCCCCTCCCAGGCCCCTACATACATATGTAAACAGAACCTTAAAGAAGTCGGCGGTGGACTTGGGGAGGGGGAAACTTTACTGCATAGGGCCTAATAAAGTTCCAAGTGTTTATCCATAAATAATAGAGTTTTATGAGTTTGCTTGCGCCGTGATGACGGTGGCAAGGAGAGAAAAAATATGCTATCAGTATAATAAGTGCTGGCTGGGCAAGCACACTTGGCTGTTTTTGGTCCTGCCAAAGCGGCTCGACGTCGGCGACGAAGACATTAAATGTCGTCCAATGATGGACGGGATTGGGACGAAAATAAATATATTTATTTGACGCTTGCGTGTCCTGGGTGAGACAGGTGCATCGGAGGAAACTTTGGGTGATTTTTGTGGTAAGTTTATTGAATGAACTTCGAATTATTATTTTTTTACTTTTTCGATTTGGCTGAACCTTATTACTATCTTCTATAGGACCATTTTGCAGTATTATATCAATTAAAAATGCTTTCAAAGTATCCAAAATTCTCAGAATCGACTTTTCTGATCAATATGGTGTCTTCGGCAAAGGTATTACAGTAGGTATTGATTAAAAGAATTCAGAAACGAGGTTTCAGTCGAAAAAACCCGTTTCTTATTCCACCCCCTTCTTATCTTGACCAGAGCCGAGGGACAAAAATAAATTAAATAAAATTTGTACCTGTCATACCAGCCTAATTAAAACATTAAAAATTCTTTAATTTGGAAAATAAAAAGTGCAAAAAGAAGAAAATTCAAAAAATCAAGTACAAATTCTAAATAATTGAATTTGGACTCCAAAATTTATAAAATTTAAATTATTTAAAAGTATTTTTTTTTTGAATTTCAGGGTGTACTGATGAAAACAAAGAGCTGTCACTGTCAATGCGAAATATGGTGTCTGACATCGGGTGGAAGGAATTCCAAAAATCCTAATTTTGGCGTTACGTAATAAAAGAACGCATCCTTTAGATCTAGTTGGTGCGTGCTGTCAGTTATGGTTAAATTATTGAGAGAATCGTGGTATGCAAGATTCGTAATATTATAATATGTTAATATTTTTAAAATTTCCATCCAAATTCACTAAAGGAAATTTTCGTTTCTTCCAGTTAAAATGAGATGAAATCTCAAGATTTATTATTGACTACAAACTTGAAAACACAAACCTCATTTCAAGCAGAGCCATATTTTGATTCGAAAATCCCTCAAACCATGAGACTTCAAAGCCTTGAAAGGCTGGTGCAATTTTGACAGTTTGAGCTGGTGTGAAAATGGCGACCTCGCACCACACAGGTTTGGATGTGGTAGTAAATTTTCGACTAGAAAGCCTTGTTCAAACAATCAAAAATTCTAAAAAACAAAACGAAAACATGCATTCAAAAGATTAAAAATTCGAAAATTCTAAAGTATCAAAAAAGTTAAATTCAAAAATCAAGAGATTGAAAAAAATCAATTCAGTTTCTAAATTGTCCAAAGTCTTCATCAAAATTTAATGATTTTTTTTTATTTCTCGAAAATAAACAAAATCCAATTTATAAGTTAAAAATTTAGCATAAAAAAAATATCCAGGGATTGAAAAAAGTCAGTTTCTAGATTAGTCAAAGTCCTTGAAATAATAATCACGATATTTTTCCACGACTAAATTATTTTAGCTCGAAAGTCTCAGAATCTAGTTAATGGCTTCTTCGGGGCTATCTACAGAAATCAATGATTGGCCCATCGCCAGGGCAAATTCCAAATTTGAGGTCATTTTGATCACGGGAACCCTCTAATCCCATGAAGTTTGCATGAAAAAATCGTTAAAATGCATGGAAAAGAGTATGCTTAAGATTTTTTTAAATGTGTTTTTTTTTATCGAAACTCGTCAAAAAAGCCTTGTTTTTGGTCATTTGGCATGAATCCTTTTCAAAATTAAATACAAATATGGTCAAATTATTTTTTTCAAGGAATTTCCAGGCCAAATTTACACCAAATTGAAGCACTTAGAATTCTGGTCCTGCTGGTTTGACGTGGAATCGCCAAAATGAAATTTACTATCTTAAAAGTAACATTTCTTCTACAGGAATTGTTCTCAAAAGGAATTGAAAACATGTTTTATTTAAAGTGTGAAATTTTGAACTGTATTTCCAGTTTATTCAATTTATTTCGATTTTTAAGCATGACTTGTGTGAAGGTACTATCCTAAACTGAGATGTGGACTACCTTTCAACAGCTGATTAATTCAATGTTTCGAACAAAGTTTGCGAGTGCTTAAAGAATCGAGAAAATCTACTGAAAAAGTTACAAAATAACCTTCGAAATGGATTATAGATGGAGGAATGTTAGAGGAAAGGCGGCGTTTCTTGAACTGTACTTTCAGATTTCGTGCTTGCCATTTCATTTGGACACATAACTTTTTAAGGCAAGAGTGTGTCCCTTTCACACCTTATGTAAACTGTCATTTGAGTGAAAGGGATACACTATTGTTTACAAAAGTTATGTGCCCTTTTGAAATGTTAGCCTCCATTTGTTTGTTTCACTTTCAAATGGACATTTGAAATTACTTCTTTTGACAGAATTTAATTTAGTTAAAAATAGAGTGATTTGAAAATTTCATACATCGAATCATTGCATTAAAGAATATAACTACACGCAACCGAGCTCGGCTCAAAATCGCGAGGAAACCCTCCCGAATCGAGTGTGAAATACTTCCATTCACGGACAGGGGAGAAATCCCTCAAGATTTTTGAGAGGGAGCTCCGCAAGCTCAAATCGAAGCGAAATCACGCACACTTTCGTACAATTAAACATGTGTTGGTAATATTTTGGTTCGGTGGCCCTTATTAGTGTATTAGTGACTTCAGCGGTGGGTTTCTTTGTATTGGTAACATCGACAATAAAATGGCTTCCCTTACTTTTCTCAAAAAATACATCAAAAATAAACAAGAAATGTTCGCAGAAAATAGCTTTATTCACAATATTTCAACATAAAAACCTGTGCACATCTTTTCTTCGGCTGGCACGGTGCCAGCGGAAGCTGCCTTGTCAGCCTCCAGCCGGGTGCGGATCCCTCCATCGTGCACTTTCCGTTGTCACCGGAATCCACTTCCCGTGTTCATGGCCACGGATTGTCCTCATCATGGAAACAGCTCGACGTAACTTGATCTTGCACACTGCCTCGATTCCTCCAACTAGCCGGGGGACTGCTTGGCCTTGGACGCCACAACGAATCCTCGAACTTATCGGGTGGCTGGAAATTCGAAGTTGGTTTAACCTCACGCTTATCTTTTTAAACAATATATTTTTTCTGGATTATACTCACCTACTTGCACTGTATGGCCCTGCAAACAATCTATTTGATTTTTATGACCGATTCCGATAAAATTGCGACGGAAACATGATCGCAGCGAAAAAAAAAAACGCGTTTCAAGTAGAAAAATCACAAGCGAACTGTCACAACACATCAAGGTAGGCACAGCCCAAGGTTTAAGTACGAATAAAGGTATGCCGATCGTTGAATCAAAAAAAAATGAAAATATTTGGTATGAGCAAAAGATTTATAATGGTTAAATAAATTTTTAAAGATATTATCTGTTTCCTAAACATTGTAAATAAGTGTTCAACTGTTCTGAAAAAAATGATGCAAAACATCACGATCGATCTTTGAGCGAACGATCCACCATGCCTTAATAATTGAAATGTGCCGGTGCCTTCTGCAGCAAAGTTACTGTTCTTATGCAGCAGTAAGAATAGTATCGGAAAAGTATTAAATTTTTCTAAATTTAAATTTTCTAAAAATCTAGCAAATTGTAAAATTGTAAAATTGTAAAGTTGTAAATTGTAAAATTGTAAAATTGTAAAGCTGCAAAATTGTACAATTGTAAAATTGTAAAATTGTAAAATTGTAAAATTGTAAAATTGTAAAATTGTAAAATTGTAAAATTGTAAAATTGTAAAATTGTAAAATTGTAAAATTGTAAAATTGTAAAATTGTAAAATTGTAAAATTGTAAAATTGTAAAATTGTAAAATTGTAAAATTGTAAAATTGTAAAATTGTAAAATTGTAAAATTGTAAAATTGTAAAATTGTAAAATTGTAAAATTGTAAAATTGTAAAATTGTAAAATTGTAAAATTGTAAAATTGTAAAATTGTAAAATTGTAAAATTGTAAAATTGTAAAATTGTAAAATTGTAAAATTGTAAAATTGTAAAATTGTAAAATTGTAAAATTGTAAAATTGTAAAATTGTAAAATTGTAAAATTGTAAAATTGTAAAATTGTAAAATTGTAAAATTGTAAAATTGTAAAATTGTAAAATTGTAAAATTGTAAAATTGTAAAATTGTAAAATTGTAAAATTGTAAAATTGTAAAATTGTAAAATTGTAAAATTGTAAAATTGTAAAATTGTAAAATTGTAAAATTGTAAAATTGTAAAATTGTAAAATTGTAAAATTGTAAAATTGTAAAATTGTAAAATTGTAAAATTGTAAAATTGTAAAATTGTAAAATTGTAAAATTGTAAAATTGTAAAATTGTAAAATTGTAAAATTGTAAAATTGTAAAATTGTAAAATTGTAAAATTGTAAAATGTTAAAATTGTAAAATTGTAAAATTGTACAATTGTAAAATTGTAAAATTTTAAAATTGTAAAATTGTAAAATTGTAAAATTGTAAAATTGTAAAATTGTAAAATTTTAAAATTGTAAAATTGTAAAATTGTAGAATTGTAAAATTGTAAAATTGTAAAATTGTAAAATTGTAAAATTGTAAAATTGTAAAATTGTAAAATTGTAAAATTGTAAAATTGTAAAATTGTAAAATTGTAAAATTGTAAAATTGTAAAATTGTAAAATTGTAAAATTGTAAAATTGTAAAATTGTAAAATTGTAGAATTGTAAAATTGTAAAATTGTAAAATTGTAAAATTGTAAAATTGTAAAATTGTAAAATTGTAAAATTGTAAAATTGTAAAATTGTAAAATTGTAAAATTGTAAAATTGTAAAATTGTAAAATTGTAAAATTGTAAAATTGTAAAATTGTAAAATTGTAAAATTGTAAAATTGTAAAATTGTAAAATTGTAAAATTGTAAAATTTTAAAATTGTAAAATTGTAAAATTGTAGAATTGTAAAATTGTAAAATTGTAAAATTGTAAAATTGTAAAATTGTAAAATTGTAAAATTGTAAAATTGTAAAATTGTAAAATTGTAAAATTGTAAAATTGTAAAATTGTAAAATTGTAAAATTGTAAAATTGTAAAATTGTAAAATTGTAAAATTGTAGAATTGTAAAATTGTAAAATTGTAAAATTGTAAAATTGTAAAATTGTAAAATTGTAAAATTGTAAAATTGTAAAATTGTAAAATTGTAAAATTGTAAAATTGTAAAATTGTAAAATTGTAAATTGTAAATTGTAAAATTGTAAAATTGCAAAATTTTAAAATTGTAAAATTGTAAAATTTTAAAATTGTAAAATTGTAAAATTGTAAAATTGTAAATTGTAAATTGTAAAATTGTAAAATTGTAAAATTGTAAAATTGTAAAATTGTAAAATTGTAAAATTGTAAAATTGTAAAATTGTAAAATTGTAAAATTGTAAAATTGTAAAATTGTAAAATTGTAAAATTGTAAAATTGTAAAATTGTAAAATTGTAAAATTGTAAAATTGTAAAATTGTAAAATTGTAAAATTGTAAAATTGTAAATTGTAAAATTGTAAAATTGTAAAATTGTAAAATTGTAAAATTGTAAAATTGTAAAATTGTAAAATTGTAAAATTGTAAAATTGTAAAATTGTAAAATTGTAAAATTGTAAAATTGTAAAATTGTAAAATTGTAAAATTGTAAAATTGTAAAATTGTAAAATTGTAAAATTGTAAAATTGTAAAATTGTAAAATTGTAAAATTGTAAAATTGTAAAATTGTAAAATTGTAAAATTGTAAAATTGTAAAATTGTAAAATTGTAAAATTGTAAAATTGTAAAATTGTAAAATTGTAAAATTGTAAAATTGTAAAATTGTAAAATTGTAAAATTGTAAAATTGTAAAATTGTAAAATTGTAAAATTGTAAAATTGTAAAATTGTAAAATTGTAAAATTGTAAAATTGTAAAATTGTAAAATTGTAAAATTGTAAAATTGTAAAATTGTAAAATTGTAAAATTGTAAAATTGTAAAATTGTAAAATTGTAAAATTGTAAAATTGTAAAATTGTAAAATTGTAAAATTGTAAAATTGTAAAATTGTAAAATTGTAAAATTGTAAAATTGTAAAATTGTAAAATTGTAAAATTGTAAAATTGTAAAATTGTAAAATTGTAAAATTGTAAAATTGTAAAATTGTAAAATTGTAAAATTGTAAAATTGTAAAATTGTAAAATTGTAAAATTGTAAAATTGTAAAATTGTAAAATTGTAAAATTGTAAAATTGTAAAATTGTAAAATTGTAAAATTGTAAAATTGTAAAATTGTAAAATTGTAAAATTGTAAAATTGTAAAATTGTAAAATTGTAAAATTGTAAAATTGTAAAATTGTAAAATTGTAAAATTGTAAAATTGTAAAATTGTAAAATTGTAAATTGTAAAATTGTAAAATTGTAAAATTGTAAAATTGTAAAATTGTAAAATTGTAAAATTGTAAAATTGTAAAATTGTAAAATTGTAAAATTGTAAAATTGTAAAATTGTAAAATTGTAAAATTGTAAAATTGTAAAATTGTAAAATTGTAAAATTGTACAATTGTAAAATTGTAAAATTGTAAAATTGTAAAATTGTAAAATTGTAAAATTGTAAAATTGTAAAATTGTAAAATTGTAAAATTGTAAAATTGTAAAATTGTAAAATTGTAAAATTGTAAAATTGTAAAATTGTAAAATTGTAAAATTGTAAAATTGTAAAATTGTAAAATTGTAAAATTGTAAAATTGTAAAATTGTAAAATTGTAAAATTGTAAAATTGTAAAATTGTAAAATTGTAAAATTGTAAAATTGTAAAATTGTAAAATTGTAAATTTGTAAAATTGTAAAATTGTAAAATTGTAAAATTGTAAAATTGTAAAATTGTAAAATTGTAAAATTGTAAAATTGTAAAATTGTAAAATTGTAAAATTGTAAAATTGTAAAATTGTAAAATTGTAAAATTGTAAAATTGTAAAATTGTAAAATTGTAAAATTGTAAAATTGTAAAATTGTAAAATTGTAAAATTGTAAAATTTTAAAATTGTAAAATTGTAAATTTGTAATATTGTAAAATTGTAAAATTGTAAAATTGTAAAATTGTAAAATTGTAAAATTGTAAAATTGTAAAATTGTAAAATTGTAAAATTGTAAAATTGTAAAATTGTAAAATTGTAAAATTGTAAAATTGTAAAATTGTAAAATTGTAAAATTGTAAAATTGTAAAATTGTAAATTGTAAAATTGTAAAATTGTAAAATTGTAAAATTGTAAAATTGTAAAATTGTAAAATTGTAAAATTGTAAAATTGTAAAATTGTAAAATTGTAAAATTGTAAAATTGTAAAATTGTAAAATTGTAAAATTGTAAAATTGTAAAATTGTAAAATTGTAAAATTGTAAAATTGTAAAATTGTAAAATTGTAAAATTGTAAAATTGTAAAATTGTAAAATTGTAAAATTGTAAAATTGTAAAATTGTAA
The DNA here is from genome assembly GCF_016801865.2 of Culex pipiens pallens. NCBI lineage: Eukaryota > Metazoa > Arthropoda > Insecta > Diptera > Culicidae > Culex > Culex pipiens. The sequence continues at coordinate 114,639,870 of NC_068939.1, forward strand.
ATTGTAAAATTGTAAAATTGTAAAATTGTAAAATTGTAAAATTGTAAAATTGTAAAATTGTAAAATTGTAAAATTGTAAAATTGTAAAATTGTAAAATTGTAAAATTGTAAAATTGTAAAATTGTAAAATTGTAAAATTGTAAAATTGTAAAATTGTAAAATTGTAAAATTGTAAAATTGTAAAATTGTAAAATTGTAAAATTGTAAAATTGTAAAATTGTAAAATTGTAAAATTGTAAAATTGTAAAATTGTAAAATTGTAAAATTGTAAAATTGTAAAATTGTAAAATTGTAAAATTGTAAAATTGTAAATTGTAAAATTGTAAAATTGTAAAATTGTAAAATTGTAAAATTGTAAAATTGTAAAATTGTAAAATTGTAAAATTGTAAAATTGTAAAATTGTAAAATTGTAAAATTGTAAAATTGTAAAATTGTAAAATTGTAAAATTGTAAAATTGTAAAATTGTAAAATTGTAAAATTGTAAAATTGTAAAATTGTAAAATTGTAAAATTGTAAAATTGTAAAATTGTAAAATTGTAAAATTGTAAAATTGTAAAATTGTAAAATTGTAAAATTGTAAAATTGTAAAATTGTAAAATTGTAAAATTGTAAAATTGTAAAATTGTAAAATTGTAAAATTGTAAAATTGTAAAATTGTAAAATTGTAAAATTGTAAAATTGTAAAATTGTAAAATTGTAAAATTGTAAAATTGTAAAATTGTAAAATTGTAAATTGTAAAATTGTAAAATTGTAAAATTGTAAAATTGTAAAATTGTAAAATTGTAAAATTGTAAAATTGTAAAATTGTAAAATTGTAAAATTGTAAAATTGTAAAATTGTAAAATTGTAAAATTGTAAAATTGTAAAATTGTAAAATTGTAAAATTGTAAAATTGTAAAATTGTAAAATTGTAAAATTGTAAAATTGTAAAATTGTAAAATTGTAAAATTGTAAAATTGTAAAATTGTAAAATTGTAAAATTGTAAATTGTAAAATTGTAAAATTGTAAAATTGTAAAATTGTAAAATTGTAAAATTGTAAAATTGTAAAATTGTAAAATTGTAAAATTGTAAAATTGTAAAATTGTAAAATTGTAAAATTGTAAAATTGTAAAATTGTAAAATTGTAAAATTGTAAAATTGTAAAATTGTAAAATTGTAAAATTGTAAAATTGTAAAATTGTAAATTGTAAAATTGTAAAATTGTAAAATTGTAAAATTGTAAAATTGTAAAATTGTAAAATTGTAAAATTGTAAAATTGTAAAATTGTAAAATTGTAAAATTGTAAAATTGTAAAATTGTAAAATTGTAAAATTGTAAAATTGTAAAATTGTAAAATTGTAAAATTGTAAAATTGTAAAATTGTAAAATTGTAAAATTGTAAAATTGTAAAATTGTAAAATTGTAAAATTGTAAAATTGTAAAATTGTAAAATTGTAAAATTGTAAAATTGTAAAATTGTAAAATTGTAAAATTGTAAAATTGTAAAATTGTAAAATTGTAAAATTGTAAAATTGTAAAATTGTAAAATTGTAAAATTGTAAAATTGTAAAATTGTAAAATTGTAAAATTGTAAAATTGTAAAATTGTAAAATTGTAAAATTGTAAAATTGTAAAATTGTAAAATTGTAAAATTGTAAAATTGTAAAATTGTAAAATTGTAAAATTGTAAATTGTAAAATTGTAAAATTGTAAAATTGTAAATTGTAAAATTGTAAAATTGTAAAATTGTAAAATTGTAAAATTGTAAAATTGTAAAATTGTAAAATTGTAAAATTGTAAAATTGTAAAATTGTAAAATTGTAAAATTGTAAAATTGTAAAATTGTAAAATTGTAAAATTGTAAAATTGTAAAATTGTAAAATTGTAAAATTGTAAAATTGTAAAATTGTAAAATTGTAAAATTGTAAAATTGTAAAATTGTAAAATTGTAAAATTGTAAAATTGTAAAATTGTAAAATTGTAAAATTGTAAAATTGTAAAATTGTAAAATTGTAAAATTGTAAAATTGTAAAATTGTAAAATTGTAAAATTGTAAATTGTAAAATTGTAAAATTGTAAAATTGTAAAATTGTAAAATTGTAAAATTGTAAAATTGTAAAATTGTAAAATTGTAAAATTGTAAAATTGTAAAATTGTAAAATTGTAAAATTGTAAAATTGTAAAATTGTAAAATTGTAAAATTGTAAAATTGTAAAATTGTAAAATTGTAAAATTGTAAAATTGTAAAATTGTAAAATTGTAAAATTGTAAAATTGTAAAATTGTAAAATTGTAAAATTGTAAAATTGTAAAATTGTAAAATTGTAAAATTGTAAAATTGTAAAATTGTAAAATTGTAAAATTGTAAAATTGTAAAATTGTAAAATTGTAAATTGTAAAATTGTAAAATTGTAAAATTGTAAAATTGTAAAATTGTAAAATTGTAAAATTGTAAAATTGTAAAATTGTAAAATTGTAAAATTGTAAAATTGTAAAATTGTAAAATTGTAAAATTGTAAATTGTAAAATTGTAAAATTGTAAAATTGTAAAATTGTAAAATTGTAAAATTGTAAAATTGTAAAATTGTAAAATTGTAAAATTGTAAAATTGTAAAATTGTAAAATTGTAAAATTGTAAAATTGTAAAATTGCAAAATTGTAAAATTGTAAAATTGTAAAATTGTAAATTGCAAAATTGTAAAATTGTAAAATTGTAAAATTGTAAATTGTAAAATTGTAAAATTGTAAAATTGTAAAATTGTAAAATTGTAAAATTGTAAAATTGCAAAATTGCTAAATTGTAAAACTGTAAAATTGCAAAATTGAAGAAATGCAAAATTGTAAAATTGCAAAATTGTAAAATAGTAAAATTGTAAAATTGAAATTTAACAATTGTAAAATTGTAAAATTGTAAAATTGTAAAATTGTAAAATTGTAAAATTGTAAAATTGTAAAATTGTAAAATTGTAAAATTGTAAAATTGTAAAATTGTAAAATTGTAAAATTGTAAAATTGTAAATTGTAAAATTGTAAAATTGTAAAATTGTAAAATTGTAAAATTGTAAAATTGTAAAATTGTAAAATTGTAAAATTGTAAAATTGTAAAATTGTAAAATTGTAAAATTGTAAAAATTTAAAATTGAAAAATTGTAAGATTGTAAAGTTGTAAAATTGTAAAATTGTAGATTGAAAATTGTAAAATGTAAATTGTAAAATTGTAAAATTGTAAAATTTTAAAATTGTAAAATTGTAAAATTGTAAAATTGTAAAATTGTAAATTGTAAATTGTAAAATTGTAAAATTGCAAAATTTTAAAATTGTAAAATTGTAAAATTTTAAAATTGTAAAATTGTAAAATTGTAAAATTGTAAAATTGTAAAATTGTAAAATTGTAAAATTGTAAAATTGTAAAATTGTAAAATTGTAAAATTGTAAAATTGTAAAATTGTAAAATTGTAAAATTGTAAAATTGTAAAATTGTAAAATTGTAAAATTGTAAAATTGTAAAATTGTAAAATTGTAAAATTGTAAAATTGTAAAATTGTAAAATTGTAAAATTGTAAAATTGTAAAATTGTAAAATTGTAAAATTGTAAAATTGTAAAATTGTAAAATTGTAAAATTGTAAAATTGTAAAATTGTAAAATTGTAAAATTGTAAAATTGTAAAATTGTAAAATTGTAAAATTGTAAATTGTAAAATTGTAAAATTGTAAAATTGTAAAATTGTAAAATTGTAAAATTGTAAAATTGTAAAATTGTAAAATTGTAAAATTGTAAAATTGTAAAATTGTAAAATTGTAAAATTGTAAAATTGTAAAATTGTAAAATTGTAAAATTGTAAAATTGTAAAATTGTAAAATTGTAAAATTGTAAAATTGTAAAATTGTAAAATTGTAAAATTGTAAAATTGTAAAATTGTAAAATTGTAAAATTGTAAAATTGTAAAATTGTAAAATTGTAAATTGTAAAATTGTAAAATTGTAAAATTGTAAAATTGTAAAATTGTAAAATTGTAAAATTGTAAAATTGTAAAATTGTAAAATTGTAAAATTGTAAAATTGTAAAATTGTAAAATTGTAAAATTGTAAAATTGTAAAATTGTAAAATTGTAAAATTGTAAAATTGTAAAATTGTAAAATTGTAAAATTGTAAAATTGTAAAATTGTAAAATTGTAAAATTGTAAAATTGTAAAATTGTAAAATTGTAAAATTGTAAATTGTAAAATTGTAAAATTGTAAAATTGTAAAATTGTAAAATTGTAAAATTGTAAAATTGTAAAATTGTAAAATTGTAAAATTTTAAAATTGTAAAATTGTAAAATTGTAAAATTGTAAAATTGTAAAATTGTAAAATTGTAAAATTGTAAAATTGTAAAATTGTAAAATTGTAAAATTGTAAAATTGTAAAATTGTAAAATTGTAAAATTGTAAAATTGTAAAATTGTAAAATTGTCAAATTGTCAAATTGTAAAATTGTAAAATTGTCAAATTGTCAAATTGTCAAATTGTCAAATTGTCAAATTGTCAAATTGTCAAATTGTCAAATTGTCAAATTGTCAAATTGTCAAATTGTCAAATTGTCAAATTGTCAAATTGTCAAATTGTCAAATTGTCAAATTGTCAAATTGTCAAATTGTCAAATTGTCAAATTGTCAAATTGTCAAATTGTCAAATTGTCAAATTGTCAAATTGTCAAATTTTCAAATTGTCAAATTGTAGAATTTTAAAATTGTCAAATTGTCAAATTGTAAAATTGTCAAATTGTCAAATTGTCAAATTGTCAAATTGACAAATTGTCAGATTGTCAGATTGTCAAATTGTCAAATTGTCAAATTGTAAAATTGTCAAATTGTCAAATTGTCAAATTGTCAAATTGTCAAATTGTCAAATTGTCAAATTGTCAAATTGTCAAATTGGCAAATTGTCAAATTGTCAAATTGTCAAATTGTCAAATTGTCAAATTGTCAAATTGACAAATTGTCAGATTGTCAGATTGTCAAATTGTCAAATTGTCAAATTGTCAAATTGTCAAATTGTCAAATTGTCAAATTGTCAAATTGTCAAATTGTCAAATTGTAAAATTGGCAAATTGTCAAATTGTCAAATTGTCAAATTGTCAAATTGTCAAATTGTCAAATTGTCAAATTGTCAAATTGTCAAATTGTCAAATTGTCAAATTGTCAAATTGTCAAATTATCAAATTGTCAAATTGTCAAATTGTTTGACAATTTGACATTTAGACATTAAGACATTTTGACATTTTGACATTTTGACATTTTGACATTTTGACATTTTGACATTTTGACATTTTGACATTTTGACATTTTGACATTTTGACATTTTGACATTTTGACATTTTGACATTTTGACATTTTGACATTTTGACATTTTGACATTTTGACATTTTGACATTTTGACATTTTGACATTTTGACATTTTGACATTTTGACATTTTGACATTTTGACATTTTGACATTTTGACATTTTGATATTTTGACATTTTGACATTTTGACATTTTGACATTTTGACATTTTGACATTTTGACATTTTGACATTTTGACATTTTGACATTTTGACATTTTGACATTTTGACATTTTGACATTTTGACATTTTGACATTTTGACATTTTGACATTTTGACATTTTGACATTTTGACATTTTGACATTTTGACATTTTGACATTTTGACATTTTGACATTTTGACATTTTGACATTTTGACATTTTGACATTTTGACATTTTGACATTTTGACATTTTGACATTTTGACATTTTGACATTTTGACATTTTGACATTTTGACATTTTGACATTTTGACATTTTGACATTTTGACATTTTGACATTTTGACATTTTGACATTTTGACATTTTGATATTTTGACATTTTGATATTTTGACATTTTGACATTTTGACATTTTGACATTTTGACATTTTGACATTTTGACATTTTGACATTTTGACATTTTGACATTTTGACATTTTGACTTTTTGACTTTTTGACATTTTGACATTTTGACATTTTGACATTTTGACATTTTGACATTTTGACATTTTGACATTTTGACATTTTGACATTTTGACATTTTGACATTTTGACATTTTGACATTTTGACATTTTGACATTTTGACATTTTGACATTTTGACATTTTGACATTTTGACATTTTGACATTTTGACATTTTGACATTTTGACATTTTGACATTTTGACATTTTGATATTTTGACATTTTGACATTTTGACATTTTGACATTTTGACATTTTGACATTTTGACATTTTGACATTTTGACATTTTGACATTTTGACATTTTGACATTTTGACATTTTGACATTTTGACATTTTGACATTTTGACATTTTGACATTTTGATATTTTGACATTTTGACATTTTGACATTTTGACATTTTGACATTTTGACATTTTGACATTTTGACATTTTGACATTTTGACATTTTGACATTTTGACATTTTGACATTTTGACATTTTGACATTTTGACATTTTGACATTTTGACATTTTGACATTTTGACATTTTGACATTTTGACATTTTGACATTTTGACATTTTGACATTTTGACATTTTGACATTTTGACATTTTGACATTTTGACATTTTGACATTTTGACATTTTGACATTTTGACATTTTGACTTTTTGACTTTTTGACATTTTGACATTTTGACATTTTGACATTTTGACATAGACATAGAGTGATTTGAAAATTTCATACATCGAATCATTGCATTAAAGAATATAACTACACGCAACCGAGCTCGGCTCAAAATCGCGAGGAAACCCTCCCGAATCGAGTGTGAAATACTTCCATTCACGGACAGGGGAGAAATCCCTCAAGATTTTTGAGAGGGAGCTCCGCAAGCTCAAATCGAAGCGAAATCACGCACACTTTCGTACAATTAAACATGTGTTGGTAATATTTTGGTTCGGTGGCCCTTATTAGTGTATTAGTGACTTCAGCGGTGGGTTTCTTTGTATTGGTAACATCGACAATAAAATGGCTTCCCTTACTTTTCTCAAAAAATACATCAAAAATAAACAAGAAATGTTCGCAGAAAATAGCTTTATTCACAATATTTCAACATAAAAACCTGTGCACATCTTTTCTTCGGCTGGCACGGTGCCAGCGGAAGCTGCCTTGTCAGCCTCCAGCCGGGTGCGGATCCCTCCATCGTGCACTTTCCGTTGTCACCGGAATCCACTTCCCGTGTTCATGGCCACGGATTGTCCTCATCATGGAAACAGCTCGACGTAACTTGATCTTGCACACTGCCTCGATTCCTCCAACTAGCCGGGGGACTGCTTGGCCTTGGACGCCACAACGAATCCTCGAACTTATCGGGTGGCTGGAAATTCGAAGTTGGTTTAACCTCACGCTTATCTTTTTAAACAATATATTTTTTCTGGATTATACTCACCTACTTGCACTGTATGGCCCTGCAAACAATCTATTTGATTTTTATGACCGATTCCGATAAAATTGCGACGGAAACATGATCGCAGCGAAAAAAAAAAAACGCGTTTCAAGTAGAAAAATCACAAGCGAACTGTCACAACACATCAAGGTAGGCACAGCCCAAGGTTTAAGCACAGACAAACAGACGTGACTCTCCATACAAATTATTTTTGAAATCCATCGTCCTTCATCAAACCACCAAATCACGGCGACGCCAGCGCTGCCTGGTGAGCTGATGCCGAAGCGCAGCCCAAACATACCAATACAAACCCATTACTGTCATGTGTCATTTCATGAGACAATCAAGCCTTAACGATTGTAAACATCAACAGCTGATTGAAATAATTTTGTTGTAGCTGATCGTCAGTACTCAATGAAAACAATAAAAATTAACACCGGCGACCGAAGATGACGGTGGGTCGGTTCCGTTCCCAATGGCAGAACTTCATGAGCCAATCATGCGGCAGCACAAGCAACGACGCACCTCAACCGCAACGACAGAGACCAAACTACTGGTACTCCCCGTTGCTTCCAAGTTCTGTCGAAACCTCGAAACCAAGATATTTATAAGAGGTCATGAAAATACCAATCCAGAGGTCGCCGGTTCGAATCCCGCGGCGGGCGCTCTAAAATTCTTTGTGTAAATATGGGTATTCGGCGCCGTCGCTCCGTGCCATACTTTCATACACTTAGGAGCCCAGGGCGGCGAAGTCCTTGTAGTTAAAAGGAAGACACTAGTGGTTGGTACTAGCAATGGTGGCCGACAGCTATAAAGTCAACTTCGTTCATGAAAATACCATTACAATACCGCCAAAATAGAAAAAAAAATCAATTCAAATCTACCGGAATTGATCCCCTTGATGGGCGTTTGGGAACATCCACGGGAAACGTGTCCACGGCACAGTTAAGTTGCGTCAAACAACAACAACAAAAAGTGGCGAATGAGATGGAAACAAGTCGCAAAGATTCCAAAAAACGCTGCCGCAAAATCTTACATCGAAACAGAACAACTGTCGATGAAGATTGGCAGTGGCACTCACGATCGACGCAACATCGCCAAAAGGCCAAAAGGACGACCAGCAGCAGCAATCCACGAAGGATAAGCAGGTTGCTCCGAAGGGACGCCGCATCAGCAGCCTCGACATCGGCAGGCCTACCGGGTTAATAGTGGGGCAAAAAGTATGTCCTCGCTAGTCAGTCGCTCGTCTGACCCTGGCCGAGACTGCCCCAATCTTGTCCCGCAAAGAATGGATTGTGGATAAAATTCCTATTTTTATTGTTTCCATTTGCTGCAACGTGCTCCACGCTCAACTTTCAAAAACAAAAACACATCACACACACTGAGGTAAGACGGGCGAGCTGTCACGACCGCAGCGCCATCAGCGCCGGGTGAGTGGATGCCGAAGCTAAATTGCATTTGAAATAACAGTTTTTGGCTCGGTCATTGAAGGACGATGGTTCCGCACTCGAGTGTCCCGTCTGTTTGTCTGTGGTTTAAGTACGAATAAAGGTATGCCGATCGTTGAATCAAAAAAAAATGAAAATATTTGGTATGAGCAAAAGATTTATAATGGTTAAATAAATTTTTAAAGATATTATCTGTTTCCTAAACATTGTAAATAAGTGTTCAACTGTTCTGAAAAAAATGATGCAAAACATCACGATCGATCTTTGAGCGAACGATCCACCATGCCTTAATAATTGAAATGTGCCGGTGCCTTCTGCAGCAAAGTTACTGTTCTTATGCAGCAGTAAGAATAGTATCGGAAAAGTATTAAATTTTTCTAAATTTAAATTTTCTAAAAATCTAGCAAATTGTAAAATTGTAAAATTGTAAAGTTGTAAATTGTAAAATTGTAAAATTGTAAAGCTGCAAAATTGTACAATTGTAAAATTGTAAAATTGTAAAATTGTAAAATTGTAAAATTGTAAAATTGTAAAATTGTAAAATTGTAAAATTGTAAAATTGTAAAATTGTAAAATTGTAAAATTGTAAAATTGTAAAATTGTAAAATTGTAAAATTGTAAAATTGTAAAATTGTAAAATTGTAAAATTGTAAAATTGTAAAATTGTAAAATTGTAAAATTGTAAAATTTTAAAATTGTAAAATTGTAAAATTGTAAAATTGTAAAATTGTAAAATTGTAAAATTGTAAAATTGTAAAATTGTAAAATTGTAAAATTGTAAAATTGTAAAATTGTAAAATTGTAAAATTGTAAAATTGTAAAATTGTAAAATTGTAAAATTGTAAAATTGTAAAATTGTAAAATTGTAAAATTGTAAAATTGTAAAATTGTAAAATTGTAAAATTGTAAAATTGTAAAATTGTAAAATTGTAAAATTGTAAAATTGTAAAATGTAAAATTGTAAAATTGTAAAATTGTAAAATTGTAAAATTGTAAAATTGTAAAATTGTAAAATTGTAAAATTGTAAAATTGTAAAATTGTAAAATTGTAAAATTGTAAAATTGTAAAATTGTAAAATTGTAAAATTGTAAAATTGTAAAATTGTAAAATTGTAAAATTGTAAAATGTTAAAATTGTAAAATTGTAAAATTGTACAATTGTAAAATTGTAAAATTTTAAAATTGTAAAATTGTAAAATTGTAAAATTGTAAAATTGTAAAATTGTAAAATTGTAAAATTGTAAAAATGTAAAATGAACAATGAACACATGTACCAAATACCCCAAGTAACCAATACAATACCCCAATACCCCATATACCCAATACCAAAATGACCCCAAGACCCCAATGACCCATGACACCAATACCCCAATACCCAAACCCCAATACCCCAATACCCCAATACCCCCAATACCCCAATACCCCATAACCCCTATCCCCCAAATACCCCAATACCCCAATACCCCCAATACCACCAAACCCCAACACCCCAAACCCCAAACCCCACCCCAACCCATCCCCAAACAAACCCAAACCCCAACCCCACACCCCCAACCCCCCACCCCCCAAACCCCCCAACCCCCCAACCCCCAACCCACCAACCCCCCAACCCCCCAACCCACCAAACCACACCACCCCCAACCCCCCAACCCCCAACCCACCCAACCCCCCAAACCCCCAAACCCCCCAACCCCCAAACCCCCACAACCCCCCAACCCCCCACCCCCCCAACCCCCCAACCCCCCCAACCCCCCAACCCCCACCCCCCAACCCCCAACCCCCACCCCCACCCCCAACCCCCAACCCCAACCCCCAACCCCCAACCCCCCAACCCCCAAACCCCCAACCCCCCCAACCCCCAATCCCCCCAACCACCCCAACCCCCCAACCCCACCCCCCAACCCCCCAAACCCCCCAACCCCCAACCCCCCTAACCCCCCAAACCCCAACCCCCAACCCCCCTAACCCCCCAACCCCCCACCCCCCCAAACACAATACCCCCAACCCCCCAACACCCCAAACCAAACCACTTAACCAACACAACAACCACAACCAACCATACCCCCTAAACAACACAACACCCCTAAAACCCAACCCCCTCACCCACACACCCCCCTAACACCCAAAACACCTATACCCAACCCAACCCAAAACACCCCCATCCCCCTAACCACATAACACATTAACACACTCTAAACTATTAAATAATTTCTTATTTAAAAAATAAAATTCATCCCATAATCAATTTCAATATGATTCTTGCACCTCACTGCTAAATGAATTTGTCCTTATTGGCGAAAAATAGCAAGCACGCATACATGCACACAGCACCAACGCGTGAGATGAAACCTCTTGTGTGTATTTGCGCGCGTTGCAAATAAAATTAGTAATTTTTCTGTGATGGTATGCGTGAATTTTCGAGACCGTCTTAATTGGGAGGGATTTCCACGCGATTTCAGCACTGTTCCGCACAACTCAAATTGGGAGGGCCGTCCTCTCGGATTTCTCGTTTGCGTGTAATAAAATAATTTTTTGTATATTCTAATTTTAGACGGCAGCTTACTAAAAAGGTTTTCTCACTTAGAGTCGAAGTTGTGTTGCTTTCTGTTGAACAATTTCCAACCACTTTTGGTGGCTTCCCTCTGCTAAAGTTTTGAATCACCACAACAACGCAAAAAAAATTCCGTAGTTTATGGACACATTCTCCCTGCGCATCCATTGTTGCCATGAACTCTGACGATGATGGTACAGTACTCTCCACACACACAAAACAGAACCTGAACCCGAGTTGAGTCGCAAGTTCGCTTGGTTTGGTTCCGCTTGGCTAATCAAGTGAAAACATGAACAACCCATTCGATGGCACGCAGGCTGGGCCGGGTTCTATACACGGCGGGTTCTACCGAACTGTAACTCGTAACGTGGTATTGTGGTGTAGCGCATGTGGAGTTCAGCAGTCAGAGAACTTCCACACAAAAGGTTCGCGGTTGACAGCAGGCCGGCCGGTGGAATGCTCTCCATTAGAAGTTATTAGCGGAATTCAACTTTGCCGACCTTTAAGGGGGATCCGTTGTAGAACACGGATGCAGTTCAATAAATTTCGTAACTTGCCGATACGGCAAAGTTCTGTCAGCACACGTGGCACGTGGTTAGGTCGGGCTGGAGTGAAAAGTTTCCGCGAGTCCGGCGCATTCGAAGAAGCTTGGATAAGCTTCGCTCGTGGTGCGCAAAAGTTGCGAAGGTTCCAGCAGAGATATCACTTTTGTTTGAGCTTGATATTTGCGAACAAGAAGAAAAATATCCAACAATAATACGCATCACATCGAGCAGCTATTTTTCTAAACTTGCCAAAGTATCGAGCAAGAGTGTGCCACTCTGGGAAATCCCTTCGACAGAAGATACATCTCCGACACTTCCGATTTGCTGTCATCGATCCCACCTTTCCCGGAGCTGCTGCCGGCCAGGGAAAGTTTTGCTTCCCTCCTCCGGGCCAAGCCCGGCATCCCAACTTATTGGACAAGTTATGCTCGAAACTTGTTCGGTTAACTTTTCGGTTTATCGATCGGAACCGACGGGGGCAACCCTCCGGGTTCGGGCTGAAAAGAGTGACTTGAAATGAAAGTGTTTTCAAATTGCTCTCCAAGCATTATCGATGATGGGCAAGCTGCTGACACAAGGGTGCGATAATGTGCCTTGAACGTGTGGGGAAAAAGTTTCCAACGGTCCTGATGTGTGGCAACCGGTGGTCAATAACTTTCGGAAAGGATGAAAGATTGTGGCAGGTTTTGTATCGTTTTGAAAACCATAGCTTCGATATACTTTATAGCTTTTTATAATATTTTTTTTACTCAACATACCAACAATCATAAACTGCATTACATGGAATCCATAACAAAACATCAATATTTTCTGCGGTTCCCACGCTGGCCATCATGAAACGTCGGACATGACAATTTATTTCATCGAAACTACCCGCTTCCAGCTCGTTCAGAGTCGTTTCGCTGTCAATAACATATTTCTCCACATCCCTCCCCCGTTCCTGTCCAAACTTTCCGAAATTTGATTAGATTCCGGATGACACCGATCCCCGGCTCATATTTGCCGAGGCGGAACGGCAAAAAAAGGAAGTGGGGAGTGGGGAGGAAACAGGAAAAATCCCATTTTGTGTCCCCCAAACCCACCCTCCCGGGGGAAATCACCGTATGTCAATCCCACCCAAAGGCATCCTTTTTGTTGATGGCTCTAGCGCGCGCTATCCCTAATTAATCCGTCAGAGCGCTCGTTGTTTTCATTTTGTGGTCAAGATCGCCGTAGAAAAAATGGGTCACCGCCAGCATAAATATCCTTCAGGGGTTTTCCTACACAAAACGGTATTTTATTGTAATTATTTTATTCGAATTTTAACCTTTCAAACATTGACATGTGTAAATTCTTAGAAATAACTTATTTTTAAAAAGTTCTGATAAAACAGAAGAACAATTAAAACAGAACAACAGAACAACAGAACAACAGAACAACAGAACAACAGAACAACAGAACAACAGAACAACAGAACAACAGAACAACAGAACAACAGAACAACAGAACAACAGAACAACAGAACAACAGAACAACAGAACAACAGAACAACAGAACAACAGAACAACAGAACAACAGAACAACAGAACAACAGAACAACAGAACAACAGAACAATGGATCAACAGAACAACAGAACAACAGAACAACAGAACAACAGAACAACAGAACAACAGAACAACAGAACAACAGAACAACAGAACAACAGAACAATGGATCAACAGAACAACAGAACAACTGAACAATGGATCAACAGAACAACAGAACAACAGAACAACAGAACAACAGAACAACAGAACAACAGAACAACAGAACAACAGAACAACAGAACAACAGAACAACAGAACAACAGAACAACAGAACAACAGAACAACAGAACAACAGAACAATGGATCAACAGAACAACAGAACAACAGAACAACAGAACAACAGAACAACAGAACAACAGAACAACAGAACAACAGAACAACAGAACAACAGAACAATGGATCAACAGAACAACAGAACAACTGAACAATGGATCAACAGAACAACAGAACAACAGAACAACAGAACAACAGAACAACAGAACAACAGAACAACAGAACAACAGAACAACAGAACAACAGAACAACAGAACAACAGAACAACAGAACAACAGAACAACAGAACAACAGAACAACAGAACAACAGAACAACAGAACAACAGAACAACAGAACAACAGAACAACAGAACAACAGAACAACAGAACAACAGAACAACAGAACAACAGAACAACAGAACAACAGAACAACAGAACAACAGAACAACAGAACAACAGAACAATGGATCAACAGAACAACAGAACAACAGAACAACAGAACAACAGAACAACAGAACAACAGAACAACAGAACAACAGAACAACAGAACAACAGAACAACAGAACAACAGAACAACAGAACAACAGAACAACAGAACAACAGAACAACAGAACAACAGAACAACAGAACAACAGAACAACAGAACAACAGAACAACAGAACAAAAGAACAACAGAACAACAGAACAACAGAACAACAGAACAACAGAACAACAGAACAACAGAACAACAGAACAACAGAACAACAGAACAACAGAACAACAGAACAACAGAACAACAGAACAACAGAACAACAGAACAACAGAACAACAGAACAGCAGAACAACAGAACAACAGAACAACAGAACAACAGAACAACAGAACAACAGAACAACAGAACAGCAGAACAACAGAACAACAGAACAACAGAACAACAGAACAACAGTTCTTCGGTTCCTCTGCTCTTCTGTTGCTCTGTTGTTATAAGCTTCTGTTTTTCTTTTGTTCTTTTATTCTGTTGTCCTGTTGTCCTGTTATTCTGTTCTTCTGTTCTTCTGTTCTTCTGTTCTTCTGTTCTTCTGTTCTTCTGTTCTTCTGTTCTTCTGTTCTTCTGTTCTTCTGTTCTTCTGTTCTTCTGTTCTTCTGTTCTTCTGTTCTTCTGTTCTTCTGTTGTTCTGTTGTTCTGTTGTTCTGTTGCTCTGTTGTTCTGTTGTTCTGTTGTTCTGTTGTTCTGTTGTTCTGTTGTTCTGTTGTTCTGTTGTTCTGTTGTTCTGTTGTTCTGTTGTTCTGTTGTTCTGTTGTTCTGTTGTTCTGTTGTTCTGTTGTTCTGTTGTTCTGTTGTTCTGTTGTTCTGTTGTTCTGTTGTTCTGTTGTTCTGTTGTTCTGTTGTTCTGTTCTTCTGTTGTTCTGTTGTTCTGTTGTTCTGTTGTTCTGTTGTTCTGTTGATCCATTGTTCTGTTGTTCTGTTGTTCTGTTGTTCTGTTGTTCTGTTGTTCTGTTGTTCTGTTGTTCTGTTGTTCTGTTGTTCTGTTGCTCTGTTGTTCTGTTGTTCTGTTGTTCTGTTGTTCTGTTGTTCTGTTCTTCTGTTCTTCTATTCTTCTGTTATTCTGTTCTTCTGTTCCAAATATTTGTTCTATATCATTCATATTTTTGCGTGCGTTCGGTTGACCGGCTGAATGTAGAGCTTCACCGCGAGGTACGCTATCGCTGACCATGAAGGTTTGCCAGAATGCCGCCAGACAGTGATTACCATCGGTCACCTGGTGTCACACGCATCGGTCGGTCGGGAACCCCACCCTGAAACCCAGCGACCCGTGTTACATCCGGTGGAAACAATGCGACGGCGCTGGAATCATAGATTCGCCATTAGACAGCATTTATGAAATGTATAAAAGGTAGATGGATTGGCTGGATGGTAACGCAAACTGCACCTCATTTCCTTGCCGCCCGAAATGACTCCGTATTGGGTGGTGGATAGGAGGAGGAGGGGTTTATTTCGACATTGTCGACTGAGGGTAATTAAATCCATGAATATATGGCAAGGGTAACAAAAACACCGCATTATTATAATGCACGAACCTCTTTCGGCTACCGGGAAAGGAAAATAAAAATAAAAAGTACCACTTTTATGGCCTAACTGATTCCAACTTGAAGGAAAGAGTGCGGGGGAGGGGGAAGTTGGTAGTCCTTACCGCCCAGGACTAAACCTAATGTGCTTGATTTGCGTCTTTATGGCGTTTTCATGACACGGCGGAGAAAAGCTCTCTTCTCGCCCAGCTTTTTTTGCGCTTTGATTAACATTCCACCCCAAGGTTGGGGGAGGAGGTCATAAATGGCCCGCTGACGAATTACCACCCCATGTTCTAATGGTGTAATTTTCGTTCTTTTCATTACAGGTGAGTTCCGACGACGGGCGGGAAGGACACGACAGCAACAGCAGTGCGAAAGGATACAACCCCCAGATCTGGTTAATTGCCTCAAAAAGGTTCACTTTGTTGGGCGAATATTTCACGCCCAGGGTGCGAACATTGGTTAACTGTGGAAGATGAAAAGGATTCGGTTACGACGGTATTTTCGGGTATCATTTGAAACTTGACTAGTGGTCAATAAAGATAATAACTTTGGGGTTTAATTGTGATGGAGATAAATGGGAGTTTTCTACATTTTAATGCTCTAAAACACTTTTGGATTGTTGATAATAATACGAGTTTGGAGTGATTGGAGAAATTAAAGCAGCATAAGCTTCTAATGTTCTCTTTATGGAATACTTTCTCGACAATCTTATAAAAAATGCCTTTAAATTGAATATTTAACATGTTCTAATCAATACTTGCAAGTAATTTCGGAAAATCCAAACTATCAGTAAACAAATAAATCACAAATTTGTAATGCCATGGATTAAGTTGATACATAAAGCTATCAATTGGCCCAAAAAACTAAGGCAATTCTACACTTAAGGGGCTACATACATGTAGAAAATCACAAAATTCTATAATACATGTTTTTGTTAGTCAACAAAAAAGATTATTTTTAATCACTTCTGAAAGTTTCATGAAGGTATGTATTATGAAACTGAGTGAGACACGATTTAAGCTCAAAACTTTATCTTGCGCAAAGCGAACTGTCAAACTTAGTGAGCGTTTTTCTCTAAAGACCGAGTTGATTTACGGGTGCCAAGATATCTCGAGATAGGATCGACCAATTTGGCTAAAATTTGAGGTGAAGGCTTTCAAGACATTTGTCTTGTGCATTACGAAGCCCGAACTTTAAACTTTGCTTTTTCAAAAAATACAAAAATCGTAAACTAACATTTTTTTTTATGAAAAACATACTAATATTTCTATCTATTTTTAAATAAACCTTTTGAAAATCGGCCTTCGTCATGCACACGGGACCAGTTTAACAAGTCTTCACTACAATTTTGAGCCGATTTGGTCAAAGTAGTGTTGAGGTATCGTGGCACCCGTTTTTTGAAACTGCTAACTTAAAATATGTATGAATCGGCAACGATAAAACCAAATGTCCTCAAATTTGTTTTGTTAATAGATCAAATATATATTTTATTGCTCTGAAAACAGATTCAAAAAAGTAGAAGTGTGTGCTCGTACTAACCTCTGACATTCTTTCCTGATTTACATGTATGTAACCCCTTAAAAAATCAATTTGTTTGTTTGTGCTCTTGCCCTTAGGCAATAATTTGAATATTAAAATCCATTTAACGGTTTAATATCAAGAAATGGATTTTGAAATAAATGTTAGAAAGAAATTTATTGAAAACAAAATCACTTAAATTTAAATTATTCTGTTAAGCATGGCTTTATATGTTGCAGTATTTGTAAAAATATTTTTTGAATCTTATGCTTAATTAAATTAAAATAAAATAAAATGTTTTATTCTTCCTGTAATACTTAATAACCTATAGAAATTAAAATTTCGTAACATTTTTCATTTTCCTGAAAAAAAAATCTGATATTGAAAAATAATGGAACTCTCAGAATATGAGCAATTTTCAAACAATATTTAGGAATCATTCTCCACCAACTCACACGAAATCGGAAGTGTCTCGACCCCTCTTCAATTTTCTCGAAACGGACTTTTGTGGAAAAATAGACGCCTCATTTGAAGATCCAAAATTTCGAAAAATAAACGTACGTAAAAATGTTTTAAGCATTTTTAGCAGCATTCAAAATTTTGAGGCAAAAAGTGTCGCAAAACCTTTTATAAATTAATACAGTTATGTTCCTACCAACAATGTGTAAGATATCACTTAATTTAGGAAAAAAAATTTCAGCAATAATCGTTTTTTGAGCATTTTTCAGGCATTTGGGAGGGGGGGGGGGGAACAAAAACCTGAAATAAATTTGCAATGGACTAACTCGTGAAAAACACATCAAGGAAAGGCTATAAAATCACTCGAAAATTGTACTTCCTAAATACACCTCGTAGATATACCTTCACGTATACATATCGACTCAGAATCATTTTTCTGAGCAAATTTCTGTGGGGATGTGTGTAGACATGAGTTTCTATCCACACGCATACCTCGAAACTGGCTGAATCGATTTTGGCCGGGTTTGCCTTTTTATGACCGCTTGGGAGTCCACTAAGACCCTATTGACCGATTCTTCGACTCCTTTTCAAAAAAATCCCAAGTTTTTTTCAGCGGTTTGGCTGTAGTGGTAAAATAAAAGAAGAAACCCCCCAATGTTATTACATATTTAGAAAGATAATTGATTTTCCTACAAAGAAATATCATGCAGAAGTAACCATATAGTACTTGTGCTTACCCTGAAATGAAAATGTAGCGTGACGGGACAACATCGTAAAACTGGACTTTTAAAAGGCACACTACAAAAATCGCTACAGTTTTGCCAGTTTGATTTTTAAAAACTTTTGCTCTTCTACACATTATCACAAATTAAAAAACGAATCGCTTGCTCCTTGAACTGAACGAATTGGTTGAAATTTGAGTTTTTGCCATCCATTTCTTTTCGTGACGGGACAACGAAAGGAGCAGATTTGTGAAAAAACTCCTCTCCCATTCAATGGCTTGCAGACCATATTTGGTCAATATTTTTGGCTTTTGAGGTAAGAAAACGCATTTAAGAGGCAGTATTTGTAGATTCTGCTCGGTTTGTTCTAGAGGTCGTATCGAGGTGCTCCGATTTGGATGAAACTTTCAGCGTTTGTTTGTCTATACATGAGATGAACTCATGCCAAATATGAGCCCTCTACGACAAAGGGAAGTGGGGTAAAACGGGCTTCGAAGTTTGAGGTCCAAAAAACATGAAAAATCTTAAAATTGCTCGCATTTCCGTAAAACTTCATCAATTCCAACTTTCTTAGATGCATTCGAATGGTCTTTTGAAGCCCTTCAAAATGTGCTATAGACATCCAGGATTGGTTTGACTTTTTCTCATAGCTTTTGCAAATTACTGTTAAAAATGGATTTTTTTAAAACCTTGATAACTTTTGCCAACAGCCTCCAACACCCATACTCCCATAGGTCAAACGTTAGGGAATTTTATGGACTATAAGCCTACGGTATTAACTTTTTGGCCAATCGCAGTTTTTCTCATAGTTTTACAATTTTTCTAGAACAAACATTTTACAACGTTAGTTTTTGCCCTGTAGGCCAAGAAGACGGCACTTTTTGGTCTCAATTTTGTCATATTCGGAATCCTCGGACAATTTCACGTAAGTTAGAAGTATTGGAGTTGTAAATTTGATTTAAAAAATAATTGAATAACACATTTTTGAAAAAAGAAATACCGTAATCTGGGGTGAATCGGGACTACAGTCTGAATAGGGACAGCAGTTTTTAGAGCACTTAAAGCTTTTAAATTTGGAAATGGATGTACACATTTTGTTGGTCTGAGTCTGTTCTAACCGAAACCAACCAGAAAAATCAAAATATTATGCTCCAACATGGTTAAAACTGCTGTCCCAATTCGCCCCATGTGTCCCGATTGACCCCAGTTTACGGTAGATCTTACTTATCCTATGATCAATACGTCGAATGCTGTATAAAGTAGGCGAAAACTTGTTTTACCCCTAATCAGACAAAATGCTAAATAATATTTTAATTAATTCTAAATGGCATTTTTTACAATCAAATTCAAAATTACAACACCTCAATCTAATGTAAAATTTTCTGAGGATTCCGAATATGTCAAAATTGAGACCAAAATGTGCCGCTATGGAGGGCTACAGTGCAAAAACTAACGTTGTAAAATGTTTGTTCTAGAAAAATCGTAAAACTATGAGAAAAACTGCGATTGGCCAAAAAGTTAATACCGTAGGCTTATAGTCCATGAAATTCCCTAACTTTTGACCTATGGGAGTATGGGTGTTGGAGGCTGTTGGCAAAAGTTATCAAGGTTTTAAAAAAATCCATTTTTAACAGTAATTTGCAAAAGCTATGAGAAAAAGTCAAACCAATCCTGGATGTCTATAGCACATTTTGAAGGGCTTCAAAAGACCATTCGATTGCATCTAAGAGAGTTGGAATTGATGAAGTTTTACGGAAATGCGAGCAATTTTAAGATTTTTCATGTTTTTTGGACCTCAAACTTCGAAGCCCGTTTTACCCCACTTCCCTTTGTCGTAGAGGGCTCATATTTGGCATGAGTTCATCTCATGTATAGACAAACAAACCCTGAAAGTTTCATCCAAATTGGAGCACCTCGATACGACCTGTTTCACATCGGTGAAAAACTCGCTCTTAAAGCACATTGCAATTATTGAATCATAATAAAAATGAAATCTTTCATATTAAAAATCACATTGAAAATTGAAAAAAGTTACATTTTAGTGTAGCTTCGCTAAGAATCGGTCTATTAAGTTTTTTTTAAGTTTAGTGAAGCATTTTAAAAGTTATGCTATAAAAAAAGTTTTTTGTAGATACAAAAAAGGGTGAATTTTTGCATAATCTCAAAAGTCCGGGTCTTTTTGTTTACGTCCGAGAGTCGCGCCAGATGCGAAACGCCCGGCTGCCACTTTGCTTCAAATGATAGTCTGCATGTTTTCTGGAAAAGTCTGTATCAGGTATATTTTTTTTTAAATTCATAAACTTATTTTGATCAGGTTCTTTTCGGTGTTGGACCCTGGTTTGGACCGAGTCGGCTCAATAAGCCGTAAGACCGTAAACAATGCAAATCTGGATTAGGACAACTTAGGAGATGAATTACTTTGTCATTGTGAGGAAGGCACCAACCACTAATGGTGGATAAAGAAACGTTTTTTAAGTTGTTATAAGCTATTGTGTTTCATATGTTTATAGGACCTTAAAAAAAATCTAGATTTGTGCACCCTAATAGAAAACCCTGAAAAGTTCAAAAAAATCAAATTTTTAAGTGAATTTTTGTTTGATTTTAATTAAAAAATATACTTTTCTGGGTTATTGAAGATTTTAAAAGCACATTAAATTTTCCATAAAATAATATGCCTTTTGATTATTTACAGTTGAGTAACTAGAACTGGCAGCGGTTTTAAATCTTTTTTTTTTTTACTTTTTTGATGAAAAATACATCATCAAAGCTTGTGTGAACTGCTAGACTGCAAGGATGACGAGATGAAAGATCATCAATCTTTCTTTATTCTAGTAAAGCTGCCAATGGAAGTCAGTGGCTTTGTCATCACTAAATTGCAGTGAAGCTGGGTTTGGGTGTAGCAAGTTAGATCTTGATATTTTCTTAAATATTTGTTTCAAACAAATTTTAACATACCTACTTGTAAGTTTTGATTAAATTCATTGAAAACGCGTTGAAACAATTCCTAAAAATGTGTTCAAAAGCGGTCACGTTCGTTCGTTCCAATCAAATGAGCATCACACACCGATTAACTATCTGCTTGCTGACAATGGCGCGGGGGAAAATCAATTTTCAGACTCTGAAGTTCGGCAACCGTGGAGAAACCGGTGAAGCGAAACGAGCTATTCAACAACAGAGCTGTGAGGGACTCTTGTCTAAATCGTCAATTTCCAATATATCAAAGGATCCAAGTGGCAACCGGGGAAAAGTAACCGAGTTGGCTGCATTGTTGGTGAGCGGGGTTGTGTGGGTGTGTGTGTTCGTGTACGTGTGACCAGTTGGTCCTTTAAGTAGGTATTTGTGAGGGCACCTATAAAAAACTAATGCTATAACGAAGAAATTTTTAACCATATTTGAATAAAAAAGCAAAATTTGAAACTCTGCTCAACTAAGAACAAATTTAACTTTTTCAACTGTGCCAAAAGTAACTCCAAAACGACATTCTCAAAGGAAAAGGACGACGCACCTCACCCGAGCAGAGCAGTGCGGACTCCCAGACTGGATAACAAAGCGAAAGTGCTTTCAATTTTCTTCCTACTTTTCCCCAACCAGTGGTTGGGGACGGTCGTCCTTTACAGCGCGTTACGCTCGCGCGTTTTACCGTGATTGGTTACAAACAATGTCCTTTCGGGTGATGATTTTCCGCCAGAGAGGCAGCGTTCAAGCGGGGAATCCTTCAAACTTTTCTTTGGGTGGGATACGGTGCGAGGGCTCACAAAAGGTGTGTGTGTGTGTGATTTTCCTTTGGAAACCCTCCGTCTCTCTTGCAAAGAAGTGGAACTCCTTACAGCTCATGTGTGAGCAGTGTATGTGAGTGGATTCCGGATCGAGATTGGCCATTTCGGTTTCAAACGAAAATGAAGAAAGTGCTCGAGTACTTTTTGTACAAACTCATCCGATAAGGGTGGCTTTGAAGAGGAACTTTGGCTTAAATAAGTAGAGAACCTTTAATGTAATTTTAAACCAGTTGAGTAGAGAAGATGAAGCTAGTGTTGTTCGTTTCAGTCTTTTTGATTATCCTTTTTTTTTTGACTTTTTAGATTTGTCAGATCTTTATGCCTCATCGAAGAGGTCTTTCAAAGAGCTATTCAACAATGTGCAGTAAGACGGCCAGAAAGTAGTCTTCAATTAATTGTATTCGATCTTAAATAGTTCGAAAAATCCCGAATAATCTTGAAATCCATGAAGTCTGATCTATTGGTCAACCTGGAATATATCTTTTTAAATCTTTAAAATCGGATTCATAGACTTTTCTAATCATCTCAATACAGACGAAGTTGTTGCAATCAGACTACTGATAGTTTTATGATTTTTCATGTCCTTAAATATAATTAGTAAATACCAATCACTTGTATCAATCGAAAGCTAATCCTCAGGCGATGCGACATCTATTGCCAAAGATCTTCAGATAAGGCAAGCTAGCAAAAACGCATTTGCAAACGAACATGAAGCCTCCAATATCCAATCAAGAAGGACCTGTTGCGCCAAATTTGAGCCGAGTTATTCGCTTCCGAACCGTTACCATAGAGAGTCCCACATTCCGGCTAAACTGTCCGCAAATAACGAATCCCAGTCCGAATGGACGCAGAAGGTTCGTCGGAAAATAATGGAATTTTCCTTTATCCTGTTTCCAACTCGGAACTGGCTACCTTTCCCGAGGAGGGATAGAACTCCAGCTTATTCTTGAACTCCAAAATTGACAAACGAAAGACTCGGAGTAGCAAAAAAGGATTAACCCCTTCTGGTTTGGTCGGTTGAATTCGAGATTCTCACCGGTGAGGAAAATTCCGGGAAGAGGAGGGACTTTCTGTTTGACGTAGGGAAATCCGTTGTTGCCGGCTTTTGATTCGATATCGCCAAACAAGATTGAATCGGAAAAGGGGGAAGGCTCGATCTGATGAGGGATTTGCGGTATTCGGTGGCAAAGTGGGACTGGGAGAAAAGCCAGTGAGAAGTTTATTCGACTGTTGTGTTTTTATGAAAACATTAGAGCTCACCTGTCGGACGACCGGGGAAAGATACATCGCTTCGGGAGGAAACGGAAATTGTCATCGATAGGAATCGCATCGTCGGTCGATGTCGATTGCAGCTGACAATACAAAACTAGGGTTCAGATACTATATAGGGAAAAACTAGGAGAGAAACCGCACGGAGTGTTGTCAGAGAGCAAAATTCCCATGCGAATGCTTGTCAAAAGTGTAGTCAATGCGGTCGGAAGACCGCAGTTGTTTGGTCTGCCGTCGGACAATTCTTGTTATGACTGGAACCAATTAATCTTTGACATGCAATTGGAGTTGGAGAGTGAAAAATTCCTAGTTTAGCTTACTGTTTTGAAGCTTTCAAACGGGATAAGAACACGTTTATGAAATGTGCCGATGTTCTATAAGTTGGACTGCTTATTTTTTCTTATTTTGAAGATTCTGCTGTGATTTACCATATGAACGCTTTAATATTGTTCTTGAATTTGTGTTTTATCAAAGTCATTTCAACTAAAAATGTTTTTTATATGTTTTTTAACTCAAAATAGAACGTTTTAAACCAGTTGCAGGATATACATTGTCTTATTTACGATTAATCTTTAATGAATATATCATGGTTATCTAATGGAAAATACATGTAATTACAATTTTTACAATTTTTGAAGCATTTCGATAGAGAGTACAAAAGCAAAACAGTAAAGGGTAAGTTTCAACGTATACGCAAATATTGCAATTTGAAAAACAAGATCATGATTTCACAGAATAACATCACCCAAAAATTACTCCTTCTCACACAAATACACAAACACATACGCACCCACCCAGCTCGGATAACAATCGCATCCTTGCCACCAACTCCTTCGCTGAAGCTTCCCATACATAATTCAGCGCGGGGTTGGAAATAAATCAAATTAAGGAGCAAACTTTTCATTTCTTTTCGGGTGGCGCCGCCGCTCATTGACGTTCCCACTTCCACCGGCCATTTTCTTCCCCGCGTTGGGTTTTTCCCTAGCCAACATCAACCACACACACACACCCACAATATACTTTCTCTGAAGAAGCACCGCGTAGAACGTACGCACATAAATACGTACACGCGTGTGTGTGTGTATGTGTACGCGAGCTTTCGCGTAATAACATTGACGTTTGTTGGCTGCCGTTTGTGTGAGTGTGTGTGTGTGTGTGTGTCTTCTTTTTGCTGCTAGCATTATTTTTATTATTGTACGGAAGAAAAATTACATTTTCATAGCTCGCGTGACCTGCGCGATGTGTGTGTGTGTATGTCGGCAAAATGTATAGGATACCTTGACCTGGCCATTCATTCATATGGGAGAAAGAGATGCAAGGGTACATGTACTACCGTAAGTGTTGTTGAAAAATGTACGCCACATTTTAGTTCTGTATCTTCACGGTTCAAAAAAGTTTAATTTTGAAAGGTTAAAAATTTGATGGTTGAATTTTCCCTCACTTTTTTGTAATTTTACCTGAATTTATGTACAACAAAGCAAAATTCACTAGAAAAATGCACCAGCTCCTGCTTTAATATTACACATGTTTTTTTACGAATAACCTTTCATTGCCGATTTTGTGTCAAAAAATGTGAAATTTTACATCATGAACTTGTTTAATTTTCATCAGCTTTGTTGAAATTCACTATTTTACATATTATTTTATGTAAAAGGGTCATTCTCAGCCAACTCACACAGCAGTTGCCCCGACCCCTCCTCGATTTGCGTGAAACTTTGCTCTAAGGGGTTATTTTGGTTCCTGATCACGAATCCGAGGTCCATTTTTCGATATTTCGTGACGGTGGGCGGTAAGACCCCTTTCATTTTTCTGTTTTTTTACTAAGACACGTTTTTCAGTGATTTTCAGCTCGCAACCGTGAAGAGATAGAAAATTGGTGTCAAAGGGACTTTTGTGTAAAATTAGACGCCCGATTTGATGGCGTTCTCAAAATTCCGAAAAAACGTATTTTTCATCAAAAAAAGTTAGAAAATAGTTTTAAAATTGCTGCCATTTCCCGTTGCTTAACTGTCAAAAATCGTGAGACATGTCATTTTATGGGAAATTTAATGTTCTTTTCGAATCTGAAATAACCCAGGAGGGTCATTTTTTTCATTTAAAAAAAAAAATTCATTTTAAAATTACGTGTTTTTCTAACTTTTCAGGGTTACATTTTAGAGTTTAACAATGTTCTACAAAGTTGTAGAGCAGACAATTTTTTTTTTTTGATATGTAAACATAAGGAGATTGCATGTATTCTTCACGAGTTATCAGAATTTTACAAAAAAGTTTTTTGAAAAAGTTATGATTTTGGCCACAACAATCGTCCAACTGGTCATTCTTATGCAAAATTAGCTGAACTTTCCGAAAAAAAATAATTTCAAAAGCACACGATTGAGTTTTTGGGGTTAAAAATTCGAAAAACTGTAAAACTTGTAAAATTCTGATTACTCGTGAAGAATACATGCAAACCCCTTATGCCTATATATCAACATTTTTGTTTTTGTCTGCTCTACAATTTTGTAGAACATTGTTACACTCTAAAATGTAACCTTGCAAAGTTAGAAAAAACACGTAATTTTAAAATTAAAATTTTTGATCTAAATGAAAAAAGACCCTTCTGGGTTATTTCAGATTTGAAAAGAACATTAAATCTATATATATATATATATATATATATATATATATATATATATATATATATATATATATATATATATATATAAATATATATATATATATATATATATATATATATATATATATATATATATATATATATATATATATATATATATATATATATATATATATATATATATATAAAAATTTCGGCGGTTTTGTTCGAACGCGAATCAGTTCAACACGGAACGTCGGATCGAGGTGCTCTTTGTTGCGTTGGGTTCGTATAAGTCCAAGGAAGGTTTATACGCTAACTTATTGACACTTTGGCCACTCTGGAACCGATTCCAGAGCATCGGCAGATTGTATGGAAAAAGTTACGCAAAAAAAAAAATTTGATCACAGGAGGCTGAATAAGCAAAACAAAGTTAAAAACGTCAACAAACGAAAAATGGCAGAACGAAGTTTGTCGGGTAAGGCTTGTTTCCCATAAAATGACATAACTCACGATTTTTGACAGTTGAGTAACGGGAAACGGCAGCGATTTTAAAACTTTTTTTAACTATTTTTGATGAAAAATACGTTTTTTCGGAATTTGGAGTACGCCATCAAATCGGGCGTCTAATTTAACACAAAAGTCCCTTTGACACTAAATTTCTATCTCTTCACGGTAGCGAGCTACAAATCACTGAAAAACGTGTCTTAGTAAAAAACCAGCAAAATGAAAGGGCTCGTACCGCCCCACCGTCACGAGATATCGAAAAATGGACCTCGGATTCGTGATCAGGGACTAAAATTACCTCTTAGAGCAAAGTTTCACAAAAATCGAAGAGGGGTCGGGGCAATTTTTTCCGATTTCGTGTGAGTTTGTGGAGAATTACCCAAAATGAAATAAAATTTAATTAATAAACACTGTTTTGAATACACTAAAAAAATGAGTTCGCGTAAACGTGAACAGAGTTCATGCCAACGGGAACCAGGAAGAAAACTGTTCACTTTCATGGTGCAATGTACTATAAAAGTTGAACAGTTTTTTTCCTGGTTCCCGTTGGCATGAACTCTGTTCACGTTTACGCGAACTCATTTTTTTTGAGTGTACAGCTTTCTAGACTTATCACTCTTGAATTAAAACGGAAATACCTATCCAATGCATATAATTATGAGGGGAAATATCTCAACATCAATCTGTTTGTTATTTACTTCTACCATCAGGGTTGGTAGGTGGCCAGATAAGTATGAGAATACCAGTCTTTTCAAATGTCAGCTAAAATAATGACAGATTTTGACAGATGCTAATTTTATACCAAATTCGACAATATTTATTGAAAAAAATAAGTTAAATCCTCCCTCCATATCCCTCTATATCCTTATCCATAATTGTTATTAAAATTAATGAATGTGACATTTGTTTTCGAAAATTACTGATACCGTCATCAGGGGTGACATTGGGTCTGGGGGGTGAGATTGGGTCATACAAATTTAAGCATTTTTGTATGACCCAATCTCACCCCCAGACCCAATGTCACCCCTGATGACGGTTCTTCAGAACTCTCTCAGATCAGAAATCTATTAGACAAAAATGAAATAAAATCTTTTTTTTTTGGTTTTTTAAAACAATGTAGCAATAATGCTCATCTATTTCAGATTAAAACAAATTAAAAATAAATCAAAAAATAAGGTTTATGATGATCTTCCCGCTTGTAGATGACTTAATGCCAGAAAACACTATTCTGGTTTGGCAGTTAGCAAATTTACGATTTTTATCTATTTAATTTTAAAGGTAAAATTATATTCTCGAATACTATGAATCCTTAGCTATTGGCCAAGTATAACAAGAGATGTTGGTGAACGTGTATGGGTGGCAAGAAACAGTAGTTCAACCGCAAAGCTTTGCGGTGTTTTGGTAAAGTCATTAAATTAATGCTAACAGCGCAGAGGCTGCTAATGGAGGATAATTGGGAAACCCCGTTTTCCCTCCCAGTTTGGGTGGCGGGTTGAAGGGTTCAGGCAAGCGTTTCTTTGGAGTACAATATGGGTGAACACCTCAAGCAGGCTGGAAATATGATTACCACTGGAGGTGAAACGGGTCGAGAATCTATCTCACAATTAACTAATTTGATAAGTTAATTTCGGTGAACGTTACGAGAATTGTAACCATTTCCACAAAATGAGCTACACATGGTTGCGATCATCAAGATGAGCAATTCTTGGAATGATGGCAACCTGACGTTCAGCCAAAAATACTTCACTCAGTGTTGAAAGCTTCAGCGTGTTTCCTCCTGAAAGTGAAGGTCCCGTACAAAGTAATTTGTGACGGGCACACTCTCAATTTGCTTCATCACAACACGCACAGCAGAGTCGTCGTCGTACGTGCCAACATAAAGCGCGCGGCTTTTATTGGCCAGGAAGCCGGGAAACTCACACAATCTGGAAAAGTGAACTTTCTTCCTCCTGACTGACATTGTGTACGGTCGCAAGGAAGCCTTACTGCCGCCGCAGGAAAATTGCTTTGAGACGCCGAAACGATACACGGTAAGAGGATGCTCCTTTGGGTGGGTTCTATTAAATGAAATGGTCTAGGGGTTTCCCGAGGACTATGACGGCGCCAGAAAGATTGTCTAAAAGAAGCTGATGTTGAAAAAATAATATCTCGCAAAAAATCCCAAACTTGAAATAAGTATGGTTTGAGAATGTGATTTTAATACATATATTGAAAGATTTCAAAATGAATTTTCAAACAAACATTTTTCCTTAGAGCTCTCAGCATTCAAAAGGGCTGAAAATTTCGAGAATGCACAACTCAATCCCGATGCAGGTCTTTCGTAGCATCGTTACTTGAAGTTTCAGGTATACACTAGGTTGAAGTAAACTTACCCTTCTTCGCTAGGCTATGATCCGATAAATGAAACGATTTCCATGAAAGGACATGAATATTGACGTTTTGATGGACTTCGTCACAATTTGGAACGTCCGAATCCTCCAAGAGGATGTTTGAAGAACATGGAATGTTCTTTGCCATTCTGGTCATGCCAATGACATAACAATATGATTTTTTTAGGTCTGCTAAATACTGCAGTAAATAGTTAAAATTGGCCAATTTGTCAAATATGAAAAAAATCAAAAATGGTTTTGTTTTCTGAAAACAATATGATAATGAAGCATTCTTTTTTTCTGATTTAAAAATTATTAAATAAAAAGGACTACAAGTTTGCTCACTAAACCAAACACATTAGCCTGATTAAGTAAAAATTAGTCCGAATTACATCGGACAACATCAACCCTCCTCCTCAACCTACCCCCACAAAGCCAATTCATTCAAGTTCCGCTGGAAAATGTCCTCGGGGAAATTGGAAAATTCAACCACTCCGTAATACACCTTCAGCCCACCCAGGTGTCGCGCAGGCTTCTGCCGGTGCCCCGTCATTCTACGCGGTGCGGCGTGCCGTTGATAAAAATCAATTTTCCCGTGCCCGAAAATCCATTACCGTAAAACGCTGACTCAAATTTCCACTCCGCGCGAACATGAAAATGAGTACGGGGGCAAAAGTTTACATTTCTCGTCCCTCGCGCTCTCTCGGTGGGACCAACACGATTTTTTTTCGGGGCTGTTTTTCTCAACGAGATCGACGAGATACGACATTTTCCGGGAAAGTTTACCCTGCTGGAAGAGGGCGAGGAGTAGGTAACACGATTTTTTTCTACACCACCCCTGAAAATTCTATTTTCACGTTTTCACGCAATGCTCGAATCAGCTATCGAAAGATCACGAAACACGGTCAAATAATGGGGGAACAGGTAAATATTTCGCTAATCAATGGACTTATTTAGCGCGGAATTTATGGCGGAAAGTGAGAACGCGATGGATGGGAGAGCGCTTTTTTTTCTGGAAAATAAATTCGTTCGATCGCACGATACTCGTTAATTACCCACCTCCCTTCCCCTCCTTAGAAATGGTCGTCGACGAAGGTGGATGAAAATGTTACATTTTTATGGTGGAATTTTTATTGCCCATGATTGAGTGATATTGGGGGTCGAGATTATTTTTTAACGCTGGCCAACGACCATGGGTTTGTATTTTGGAATGGTCCTTTGGACAAGGTTGCGCCTTAAGGGGTAATTAAAACGACGAAAGGTACGATCATTTATCACCGTCTGGGGTTGCTGTAGATTTGGCAGCAATTTGGATTTGAAGTTTATTGTTTGATAAATTTGGTTCGACTTGTGAAATATTGTGTAAGTCAAAGTGGCAAATATATGTTATGTAATTACGGGGGCTAGTGAATCATCGCGATTGCGTGAAACGCTTGTAGTTGGTGAAACCATTACATCTTGAAGTAATTTCGTGGAATTTTAATTTTACTTTAACGAATACTGTATACACTATACTGTATTCACTACCAGCAATTCTCTGGCACTTTTAATAACAGTGAAATTATTAATCGATTTAAAAATCTTTAAATATCTGGGTAATTTAATTTATTTTTGGTCTGATGGTTCGGTCAATTTTGAAAATAGCGTCATTTTTCGCTAGTTCTAGAGAACTTTCTCGCATTTTGGATCCCCTTTCAGTGTAAATTTCAACAGCTGATTAATTCAAAATTGGATACAAAGTACCCGCAAACTCGCTCAAAGAACCGAGTAAATTAACTGAAGGAAACAAAAGTTACAACACGTTCCTCGAAACAGTGAGAAATTGGGGTCATTCTCTGTCTATTCACAGGAAATCTGAAAAATCGGCTCCTTCGTAGCAGATTTGAGTTTATTCAAAATTATTT
Organism: Culex pipiens pallens; assembly: GCF_016801865.2. Taxonomy (NCBI): domain Eukaryota; kingdom Metazoa; phylum Arthropoda; class Insecta; order Diptera; family Culicidae; genus Culex; species Culex pipiens. Next base: position 114,670,816 of record NC_068939.1, read on the forward strand.
TTATTTTAGTGAATTTTCGGTGCACAGTGCCACAAATGTTTATAGGGGTAATTCTCCGCCAACTCACACAGCAGTTGCCCCTCTTCGATTTGCGTGAAACTCCGTCTTTCGATATCTCGTGACGGAGGGGCGGTACGACCCCTGTAATTTTGAAACATGCGAAAAAAGACATGTTTTTCGATAATTTGCGATAATTTGGTGTCAATGGAACTTTTATGTAACATTGGACGCCCAATTTGATAACGTACTCAAAATTCCGAAGAAAAGGATTTTTCTTTGAAAAAACACAAAAAAAGTTTTAAAAACTCTGCTATAACTTAACTATTTTTTGCTACTCGACTGTGAAAAAAATGGGACATTTCATTGTATGGAAAATTTACTTTCCGAATTTTCAATAACCCAGAAGGGCTATTTTTCATTTGAAACAACACTTTTCATTTTAAAATTTGGTGTTTTTCTAGCTTCGCAGGGTCATTTTTCAGAGTGCAGCAATATTCTACAAAGTTGTAGAACAGAAAATTACAAAAAAAGATTTATAAGCTAAGGTGTTTTCACATGTTCAAAAATTAAAGGGGTCGTATCGCCCCACCGTCACAAGTTATCAAAAAAGGTAGCTCAGATTCATGATCAGGGACAAAAGTTACCCCTTAGGACAAAGTTTCACGCAAATCTAAGAGAGGGTCGGGGCAACTTTTTCCGATTTCGTGTGATTTGGGAAAGATTTACCCCTATAAAAATCTGTGGCACTGTGCATCGAATGAACCGAAACGCAGGGGAATGCATTTTAAATTTTATTCAGATGGCTGCACTTAAATTTCCACTAAAATTAAGAGTAAATTGAAAAACATTTTTTTTGCCCCCTGAGTTTTTGAGCCGATTTTGAGAGGAGTTAATTTTTTAGCTAAAATTTTTGGAAATCATCGGTGAATCATTGCTGTACTTTTAAGAGGGATTGCGTTTCGAAGCACCTTAAAAAAGTTTAAGCTTAAGGGGTTCCATACATGTAGAAAATCACGAAATTTCATACTACAGAAAATTTATTAAATCCACTTTAAAGATGATTTTCAATCACTCCTGAAAATTTCATGAAGGTATTTCATGATTTAACTGAGTTAGAGACGATTTAAGCTCAGAGCTCAGAGCAGTCTGAGCGTTTTTTCTCTGAACACCAAGCTGATTTACGGGTGCCACGATATCTCGAGATGGGACGGACCAAATTGGCTGAAATTTTGGGTGAAGACTCCCAAGACATATCCCGTGTGCATGACGAAGCCACATTTTGAAATTAGGAATTTTCAAAAAAAATCCAATACAAAAAGCTGGCGATTTTTAATATGAAAAACAAAAAAATATTTTTATCTTTTTTTTTAAATAAACTTTTTGAAAATCGGCTTTCGTCATGCACACGGGACCGGTTTAAGGAGTCTTCACCAAAATTTTGAGCCGATTTGGTCAAAGCAATGTTGAGATATCGTGGCACCCGTTTTTTGAAACTGCTAACTTAAAATAGCTATATCTCGGCAATGCTACAACCAAATATCTTCAAATTTATTATGTTGATAGATAAAAAGGAATATTTTAATGTTCTGAAAACAGATTTTGAAAATAAGTTTAAGTGTGTGCTCAAACCAACCTCTGACATTTTGCCGATTTACATGTATGTAACTCCTTAAGTTTAAAATAAACCTAAGAATTGAGTTAGAACTTATTTTCCAAATTAAAAAAAAATGAAGCAAAGTTTAATTTAAATATGTAATTAACCATAGTTTCAAAAAAAAAATGAACATTATTCCAGATATTCATAAAAAAAGAAAACAACACAAAGAACTTGGGCTTAAATCAGAATTATTTTCAGATGATTCCACTCCATATTTCAAAGAAATTAAAAATTCAAAAATCAAACTGCCTTTGAAAATGGTTAAGCATGAACTTTAAAATAAAAATGAGAAAGTCTTGTTGAAAGCATGAAAAAACTAATGTTTTTATTTCTTTCCACAGGGGTGCATCAATATTATCACTTTTTCTACAAGCAATTTTTTATTTATGTTCGAATAGTTCTGGCAATTTCAGGAAACCAAGGCCAAAATACAAAAAAATTCTCGGGAATTTGAGAATTCTAGATTTTGAAAAAAAAAATTGGGAATTCTGTCCTGAATTTTCCTAGGTTCGACGTTGTATCAATTATTTTAATGTGTTGTGATAAAGTTCGGAACATTCCAACGATGGTTTTCTAAGAAAAAAAACAAAAACAGTTAAAATAAATTGGAGTTTCGCTCTTATTGATATTTTCAATATTGTTTCAGAGACTGTCGCTCCACAATTATCATTGAACATTTTCAAAATTTATAAAATCTTGTATGTACGATATCAACTCACCGTTTAATGGATTATCTAATTTTGTTATACTTCGTGCATTAATTTTCAGGGTGTGTCAACAAGATTGAATTTTTATTGATTAGGGACGATCCACAAACCACGTGGACACTTTTTTTTGGATATCTCAACCCCCCCCCCTCGTGGACAATTTTCCATACAAAAAAAAAAAACTTTTTTGTATGGAGCGTGGACAATCGAAGCCCCCCCCTCCCTCCCCCTAAACTGTCCACGTGGTTTCTGGATGGCCCCATATCTCAAAATTGAAATCGAATTTTGGGGATCTGTGAACGTTAAAAGTTTAGGCATTGTGAGTTGACTTCTGCAAGCTCTTCTGTCAACAATTTTCCATAAGTTTCATGAATCCAACTACACCCCCACGTCAGTGACAGTGACACCAGTCTGATGTCATCACAGGAATACGGTGATTAAACTGCTCAACTCAGTCCCCGGGCAGATATATCTCCATTGCGCGTTCCACGGTGTAATTCACACGAAAATGGGTGTTCTGTGCGTTCTGGTTTTTTTTTCATACCGCCAGACTGACTGGCATCATTGCTAGCCAGTTACTGCAGATTGCGCGCTCCGGGTGGGTTGGCGTTGGTTCGGTTTAGGATGGGTTGGGCCGCCATCCGGCGTCACAATCACTGCACACGAATAATTGTGCAGCTCGGGGCCGCCCGATTCTAGAGTTCAGCCAGCTACGTTCAAAGACAAACAATTCGATTCGGTCCGTAAAAAGAGATAATTCATCGGGGACAATATGGCTGCCTCCCGAAACAGATTGATGTTAGAATCGACGGAAACCGGAACGGGAGTGGCGATTGGAATTCAATTACCCATGCCTACCGTGATCGGTGATATGCTATAGTGCACGGAGGTAAGTTGTCATGTTTGATTTCTAAAATTTGATTTGTTGGACTGGCGACCCTTTCGATTGGTAACCTCGAAAGTCAAATTGTAATATTTTTCGTAGAATTAAATTCATCATCATTTTTTACTACCCTCAGTCCTCCGTGCTCAATCCAATTCAGAACGATTTCATACCTTATGACTGTTCTGCCACGGTGGTTCTGGGGTGCAATTTGCAATTTTCGGAAATATCCACATAAGCGATGTTTACTACCCGAGAGCAGTTATCATCGGCATTACTTTTAACGAGTTCCAACTCTTGCGTCGCGTTGCCTCCCGGCTGCAAAGTTACATTAAATTTCAATCCAACCTCACTGCATAAACCCTTTAGCGCAAATCTGTTTGCCAGATTTCAATTTTCATTTCGTTTCTCCAAAAAAAAGTTTAAAAGGAAGAAACCACCGCCAGGAGTGTCATTCGTTTTCATTGTAAAGTTCACTTGGCCCTCTCACTTAGGCCGAGAAGAGCGACAAAAGCAAGGAAAGCTCTCCCCAAGCGTTGTGATAATACTATGTTAATTATCGTTTGCTTTTTGGCACAACGAAATTTTCTGGCTTGGCCGGGTAAGGCATCTGCAGCCAGCCAGATTTGGGAGGTATCGCGCGCGCGTTCAGTCCCAAGATGGCGATGAAAATAAATTTAAATTTGCGGTTTTTGGGACAGCAGCGACGAGAAGTGGCATTGCCCATTTCGACAGAGGATTGTAATGGGTGAAAATGATGTTTGATATCATTTTGTCAAAGGGATGCGCCCGTCTTTGGCCGATTTTAATTTTTTGCGTGTTTTATGTTTCTGTTAATCAAATAAATATATTGTTTCTAGGAGATTCTCCAATATTTATATTATTTTTTTCATATGTTGTTGATACTTGATACATAGTTTTACTTCGCTGAAATTGGGTCATACAAATTTCAACATTTTTGTATGACCGAATCTCACCCCCAATGTCACCCCTGATGACGGTAAAACTTTGTCGGGGAATTTCTTATGATAAAAGAAGCCATTTTGTGTCATTGGTTCACCCTTACAAGTCTCCATGCAATTAGGCAGCTGTTCGTACAAAAAATTGTACGTAAATATTTGAAAATCTGTAACTTTTAAAGGAATATTCTAATCGATTTGGTGTATTCGGCAAAGTTTTAGGTATTGATGAAGACTTTTAAAAAAAGGTACATGGATTTTTATTGCCGATTTTTAAACAAACTTTTTTCCACATAAAATCAATTTACCATTTTTTCTTTATTTTTGAAATATGTTGGTAGAGATAGAGAAGTATGGATAAATACTATGCCGCCAGGCTATGTTTTTTTAAGTTGTGTTTTTTGAAAAAAAAAAAGAAATATTTTTAAAACAATTAAATTAAATTTGAAGTCGAAAAGTATTTTACATTCCGTTATTTCGATTTTTTAAAAAGTATCTTTTCGGTTGCAAATTTAATTTTACATTGATAACGAAGTTGACTTTATAGCTATCGGCCACCATTGCTAGTACCAACCGCTAGTGTCTTCTTTTTATCTACAAGAACATTTATAACTGAAGTCAATAAAAATGTTTAACTAAAATATCTATTTAAGAGAAAAAAAAAACTATTTAATTTAAACAAATAATTACTCGGTGCACGGCGTGGCTGGAACAAAATATTATAAACCGAGATACCCCATCGAAGATTTATTCGTAGAAAGTTGTGTTTTACCGGCCTGAATCAGAATCTATAAGGCTGGTACCTACAAATTTTATTTAAAGTTTTTGTCTCCCCCCCCCCTCCTTTAAAAGTTGGCCAGAAAAATCAGGGGGCAAATTTTTTTTTCAAACAACTTCAAAATATCAATGGAAATTTGAGTGCAGTCAGCTGAAATCAATTTAAAATGCATTCCCTAAGTTTAGAATTTTTTTTAGTATGTTTGGGTTGATTTAGTCTTTAAAATTTTCGATGTTTATTATCGCAAAAAGTTTTTTTTTCACAATTTTTTTTTGTTTTCGTCAAATCTTACATTTTTGAAAACAAATAATTGCAAAACAACTGAACTTGTGTAAAAAAATTTCCCTGCAAATGTTGAAACTATCGCTTGTTATTTCAATATTTAAATTTTTTATTTTTTTGCCTCCCCCCCCCCTTCGATTAAAAATATTTGCATCGAGCTAAATACAGCCCTCTGGCACCACTGCAAACGTCTGGAACGTTTGACAGTCACCAAAACCTCGAAGAGCCCACGCATTAGTATGTGTGAAGAGCCCACCATAAACAATGCATTGGATAGAGAATGTGCATTAGTATGTGTGAAGAGCCCACCATCAACAAAGCTTTGGATGAAGTATTGGTGTATTCTGATTGTTTACATCAAAATAGGGAAATGGTGAACGCGAAAGAGGTTAACCAAAAATAATATTTTGGTGTATTTTTTTACAAAATTCGGTTGAAGTGGTCACGCGAGTGGTCCTGTTTATCTAGGGAAGATTTCCGGACATATTTTGTGTGTGTATGAGGCCGGAGTCAAAGGAGCTCTTGAATCGGATGGCGGGATGAGCAGCCGGAGAAGCAGGAGTAGTTTTAACCAATTTAAGACAAAAATGCGATTCGACCGGGAAAATCTGGGACCGAGGATCAAAAATTTCCACTCGGAAGTAACATTCTTTAAAGAGTCCTGGACATGCAGCAAGTGTAACGTGTAAAAAAGAACATAATTTAAAAAAACGTCTCTGCACTTTGTTTATTTTTCAAAATCTGACAGTAGACACCGTGGTTTTCTTCTTTGTTTTCTTGATGTTCGTTATCGAATATTTTGGTTTCATAAACATGGCGGCAGTGACAGAGGGCTGGCTTAATACGAAAATATTGTTTCGGTGAAAATTCCGTTTTTCAAAATTTTAAGGTTTTTGATTTTTGGTACGGATTTTTAATTGATCTGGCCTTATAGGTGGACGATATTATTTTTTTTTTGAATAGTCCTCAGCAATACCGACAACAAGACACAAAAACGATCAGAATATTTACGTACCATGTATGGACAGCTGTATGGATGTATGGACAGCTGCCAAAATTGTATGGAGCCTTGTAGGGTGAACCAATGACACAACTGGCTTCTTTGGTCATAAGGAAGTAACCCACAAAGTTTGAACCAAATTAAAAAAGATAAATAAAATCATTTTTGGTGGAGAATAGTTCCTTTTTAAATATTTATAATAGATATGCAGATGAATTTCAATCACTACTGCGATACACAGTAAAAAATAATGTAAATTCGGAAGCTGTAATTTTGAAGGTTGAAATTACCACTTTTATGATGTAATTTTACCTCAATTTAGACTGAAAAAGTGACATTATACCAGAAAAGTGGTAAAATTACACATTTCCAGAAGTAAAATTACACATTTTTCTGACATAAAAGATGTACCCCTTCTCAGATGTTATATTACCATGATTTTTTTTCTGTGTAGCGAACAAATTGCATTTTTCGAAATCAACAAATTTGGCCTTCTTAACAAAATTAAAAAGGGATAATCTCAGTGCTTATAATTACATTAGTTAAGATTATGTTTCAGAGAGTTATTCCTGCATGCAAAGGTTAAAGTTATAATGAAAAAAATCTGAGGATTGCCATATTGTCATAGAATCCATAAATATATAACTAGCGAAATACAATAATTTTCAGTACTTCAAGATTGTTAGAAAACAGATTGTATTTATGAATCTTTAGAATGTTTGAAATTTTTTTTATTAGGTTAACAAGAAAATTATAGCTTTAAAGATAATTTCTAATACCAGCAAACTCAACCACGTTACAAGAAAAATCTTTCTATCACCCCTTCTCCCTCGTCATAATTTACGTAGAGGACACAGATCGAAAGAAAAGGACATTTCCGCCACGCTCTTCTTAGGGTACGGCAGGCATGCTCCTTCTCTCACTGTGGTGGTGGTTCTTGTATTCGTCATTAAGTGGCAAATTCATCACTACTGCTCGAAGCGCGGAGCTTCCTTCCCGTAATGACTTTAATGCATAATTTATTAGTCAACTCCTTTATCATTTGCGGTGTTTTTTGCGGGTATATCCCATTTGGCATAAAGCCATTTGGCATAATGCCGTTTGGCATAACGCCGTTTGGCATAATGCCGTTTGGCATAATGGACGTTTGGCATAACGGTCATTTGGCATAATGGCCATTTGGCATAATGGTCATTTGGCATAATGATATTAAATTTTCAAAATTATGTCAATTCCATAGACTGGGATCAATCGGCACTACAGTTTGAATGAGGACAGCAGTTTTTAGTACATTTTAAAAGCTTAACATTTAGAAAACGATGCACTTTTTTGAATGTTATAGAATTTATAACACTTCTTCAGTTCTTCAGGCAGCTTGCTTGCCCACTGAGAATTTTGGCTGGAGCCATGAGTCGATCTGGTTCGAGATCGAGCCCGAATCGAGTCGAGGCTCAAGCAAAATTCTCAGTGGGTGGTTACATGAGAGTAGCCTGCCTCAATATTTTCTGCAGTAGCAACAAGTGCTGGCCGAAGAGCTTAAAGAAAAAGTTGAAGTTTTCAGCGGTGGTGTTATAAAATCTGTAACATTCTTAATATTTGACGGATCTTGGCACACTCTTCGGTTCCTTGGTTGTTCCTGGGTTGCTCCCTGGAACACGAACTATGAGGTCAAATTCAATAATCAATAAGGGACTAAAAACTCAAAACCAAAACGCACCGATTATACGGGTTTAAATCCCATTTAAATTTCAAAGTCAAAGCGCCAGGTCCTGTCACAATCAATCAAGCTCATATTTGGGATTCGGGCTTTGTGCATCTAGGGAATCATGACCTGAAATGAACGCAAAATTCGCTCATTTTGTTACATCCTACCAATATATACTCATTCATATTACAGGGTAAATATTAATTGAATATTTTATCAGCAAGTGGCGCTACTTCCATTCAAATATACACAAAACTGAGATTTTTATTTGAAATGTAAACACGAATGTAAAGCATTCCACTTTGTCATATACGTAGAAACATATTCACCGTCTTCAGCTTTGGATCTAACCCAAAAAATCTGCGGGTCATTTTTTCTGAACTTTCAACTGCTGACTCAAGGTTTATATTTCCTTTAAAGAAGGGGGGACACTTTGTAGGCTTGTGACAACTGCTGATAAAAGTTGAATTTTCTTCATTAAAAAGGGAATAATGCGCTTCAGCGGTGGTCACAACTCAAGCGAGTTTTCCCTTCCTTTAAAAATATTCACCTATATCAGCAGTCAAGGAGTTTTCCCTTCTTTAAAGAAGGGAAAATTCAACTTGTATCAGCAGTCAAGAGATTTTTCCCTTCTTTAAAGAAGGGAAAGTTCAACTCATGTTAGTAGTTATCTCAAATCAAAGAAAGTTTTCACTTCTCAAAGAAAGGTAAATTCAACTTGTGTCAGCAGTCAAGAAAATTTTCCCTTCTTGACTGGAGAGAAAATTCAAACATATAGGGATAATTCAACTCGTGTTAGTAGTTATCACAAGTACAGATAATTTTCCATTATTTAAAGAAGAAAAATTCAACTTGTGTCAGTAGTCATCACAAGTCAGTGAGTTTTTTTTCCTTCTTTAAATAATGGAAAATTCTCTTTACTTGTGATAACTACTAACACGAGTTGAATTATCCCTATATGTTTGAATTTTCTCTCCATTAAAGAAGGGAAAATTTTCTTGACTTGTGATAACTGCTGACACAAGTTGAATTTACATTTCTTCAAAGAAGCAAAAACTTTCTTTGATTTGAGATAACTACTAACATGAGTTGAATGAGTTTCTTAAAAGAAGGGAAAACTCTCTTGACTGCTGATATGGGTGAATATTTTTTGAAAAGAAGGGAAAACTCGCTTGAGTTCACAGAAAAAAAAGTTTAATTTTGGAATGTTGAAAATTTGGTAGGTTGAATATTACCTCTTTATTTGTGTAATATTACATAAAAAATGTGTAAAAATGTGAACCTGATGAATATTCATCAAAACCTGATGAAAATTCATCATTTTTTGGGGTAAAATTTATCATTTATTTTGCCACAAAATCTGTCACCATTTCCTGATGAATATTACCATCATTTTTTTTTCTGTGTTGTGACCACAGTTGAAGCCCATTTTCCCCTGTTTAATGAAGAAAATTCAGTTTTAGAAGGAAAATTCAAAATTTTTTAGCACACAGAAAATAAATGATGGTAATATTCATCAGGAAATGGTGCCAGATTTTGAGTAAAAAAAAGAATAATTTTACATCAGAAATTGGTAAATATTCATCAGTTTCTGATAAATATTCATCAGGTTCACGTGTTTAAAAAAAAAATAGGTAATATTACTCAAAAAGAGGTGATATTCAACCAACCAAATTTTCAACTTTCCAAAATTCAACTTTGATTCTGTGCAGTTGTCGCAAGCTTAGAAAGTGTCCCTTTCTTTAAAGGAAGTATTTACCTTCATAAATGTCGAACATATTTGGCTCAATCTAGGGGTCAATGGCTTAAAATAGCCCTGGGAACAATATTCAGCATGTGGAGCAACGTTTTGAACAAACGTTTCAAGTTCTGGGCATCCATACACAGAAAAAAATGATGGTAATATTCATCAGGAAATGGTGACAGATTTTGTGTCGAAAAAATGTCTAATCATCAGGAATTGATGAATATTCATCAGTTTTTGATGAATATTCATCAGGTTCACATTTTTACACATTTTTTATGTAATATTACTCAAAAAAGCGGGAATATTCAACCTACCAAATTTTCAACCTTCCAAAATTCATTTTTTTTTGCTGTGTAGCCAGCAGTTTTTAAATAATCTTAAGGAAAGAAAAAAATCAGCTTTCGCCGGCAGTTATCACAACCTAGTATGGTCTTCTTAAAGCAATTCCATTATTAACTTTATTTTGAAATTTTAACATCATTATGCCAAATGACCATTATGCCAAATGGCCATTATGCCAAATGACCGTTATGCCAAACGTCCATTATGCCAAACGGCATTATGCCAAACGGCGTTATGCCAAACGGCATTATGCCAAATGGCATTATGCCAAATGGGATACACCCGTTTTTTGCTCCTTTTTTTGCTGTCATAGTCGAGCTTTTATGGGTAGGAATACTTAGAACAGATTGGCCGATCAGAAATTCTATTTTATAGGTTATTTTAAAAGATAATTGAGATTTCTTTCATTTTAAATTTGTTTCTGTCATTTGATAATCGACTGAGAGGAAGTTTGCAGTTTACATTCAATAAAGTTGCACAATATAAGCCTGATGATTTGATTTTAATATAACAAAATCCTTTCGTTTCAAAACTAGTTTGTATCGCCCACATCGTTAAAATTCTCCACTTCAAAATCCTCCTTTTGATCTGCTGACGACCCCTGAAAGTCCACTCAATTAGAGCGTACAATGAATACGTGGTGGGGCCACCACGTACGGTTTTAATTACAAATCTCCGGCCCTCGAAATCGGGATCCGCAGGACACCTTTCAACTCATCAGGGCTTATGTCTAAAATAGAGCAGAAAAAAAAAACGCAGAATCGCCAGCCCTCATGTTTCGCAGTGCTGTAATATTTAGTGCATGCCATTTCCTCGTCATCATTGCTTTTTGTATGATGAAAAACTTTCCCCGCTGAATGGGAAAACCGACGTCGTTCCGCACTCGAACGAAAAAAAAGCAGCATGGCTGGAACATGTGCGGCACTAAAAAAAAGTTATGTCTATTGGCATCATGGAGCGTTTACACATTTTTTTTGCCTCGTGAGCGCCAAGCCCTTCATTTTGGTGAGCTTTATGAACTTGGTTCTACTTTGTATATGAGTTTTTTTTCCTGCTCCATTCTATACTCCAAAAACGAGGCTTCTTTTTGAAGTTTCGTTTCATGTAGCACAACTGTTGGTTCTCGCTCTCTCTCCATCAGACAGGGAGGTTTTTTTTGCATCAATTTTTCGCGCAACGATGGCAACGTCTAAGTTTTGAGAACCCTGTTGAAGAAATGCTGCTGAGCTTTTGGTCTGGTACCTCGATCCTCAACCCCCCGACGCCCGGGTCGCGTCAGCGATGATGATGATGGCGTAAGGAAATCAAGTCAGGCATCAGAGCACATGGAGTTCACGCATGAGAACATCGGCATCGGATGCGTGTGCGTATACAGAACAGATGTAAACCACCCATCATGATGCGAGAAGGAGGAGGACGAGTGTCGTTTATGAGTTGCAATAGAAGGTTGGTGGCATGTGGGAAGGGAAGTTGTTGCGTACTTGCTGGGATCTTACAACGAACTTAAAGAAATCTTTAGGCAATGATTTTAACAAAATAAATGAAATAAAAAAAAACGTTTTAACTAAGAACTTTGTCCTGAAGTCTCTGTCACGGTGTCAATCCAAAATTGCGCGATGCGAAAGTTTCACGAAGTTCTGTAAGTGCTTAAACACTTATGTCTTCCACCACATTCAGGCAATCTGTACACCCAAAGTTAGAGAACGAGGGGATAGTTCTCACAAAAAGAAACGTGAGGAATGTGCCATTTTGCGAGAGTATAGTCCTCTCGCGTGTTCATTCTTTCATTGGAACAGTTCATCCTATTGAGTGGCTTATATGGACAAATGAATGCCACTTAGTCACCGAACCATGGTGGCCCATACGGCAAAGGCACGGTTCAATATGCCAAAGGTCTTGGGTTCGAGTCTGAACTTTTTTTGAAGATGAACCCATGAGTAAAGGACTCTCGGTAATCGTGCTCTTTATCCTCTCGTATGCCGATGCCCAGTTCTGGGTGTATGTTTTACCCATCAATCGAAAGGGGAAGTTACATAAAAAATGTTGAAATTGTCTGCTCTACAACTTTGTAGATTCTAGAACATTGTTGAGCAATGCCAGCCCAAAACAGGAATTTTTTAGGTACTTTATTCTCGATCCTCTCCGATTTCAATGAAACTTTGTAGACATGTTATCCTAGGCCTTTAAAAGCCATTTTTGTGTATATGGAGCCAGTTAAACTCGATAATGACATTTGAGAAGGGCGTAAGTGTTTTAAATATTTTTGTAATTCGTAATTTAAATATTGCTGTATCTCGAAGCCGTTGCATCGTATCAAAAAGTGGTCAAAGACAAACTTGTAGGAAATTTGACCGGCTTCCTCAAAAAAATGCACTGAAAGAAAAAAAACACACCACTTTTATGAGATTTTTTGATTTTTAAGTTTAAAAGTCAAATTTGAAGGTGAGCAAACGATTTTTTTTCGTTCAAAACTTTTTGTGAAAATAGCCTAAGATGTTACAAAAAGACTCACGAAAAATGCAGGATGGAGCAACTCACCTAATAAAATACAAAAATCATTTACTGAAACTGTTTTTTCAAAAGTGCTCTAAACGTCAAAATTTTCAAAAACGAACACGAGAGTCGATTCTCCAGACAATTTTACATAAAAGTCTCCATATTGACCATTGTCCTAAGTCCAATCCTTGTGAAGTTACAGCGGTTTTAAAAATAAAAATGTTGAAAAAATAGGATTTTTGATGGTTTTTGGCAATTTCTAAATGACATACTTGATTTTTCAGTCTCGAAAATATTTTTACCGGAAAGCTCATCCAATTTTCCATAAGTTTGTCTTTGACCACATTTTAATTGGATGTATGGGCTTGCAGATATAAGCTAATTTACTATCCAGGTTACTACACTACACTGAAAAAATATTCTGTTTTCAGTTATGAGCAATGTAATTTGCTTATATCTGTAAGCCCATACATCCAATTGAAATGTGGTCAAAGACAAACTTATGGAAAATTTGACGAGCTTTCCGTTAAACATATTTTCGTGACTGAAAAATTAAGTCTGTCATGTAGAAATTGCCAAAAACCATCAAAAAACCTATTTTTTCAACATTTTTATTTTTAAAACCGCTGTAACTTCACAAGGATTGGACTTAGGACAATGGTCAATATGGAGACTTTTAAGTAAAATTGTCTGGAGAATCGACTCTCGTGCTCTGTTTTTGAAAATTTTGACGTTTAGAGCACTTTTGAAAAAAACAGTTTCAGTAAACTGCCCTCCAATGAAAAAACGGCTAAAATCCACTTTTGGCAAAAACGAGATATTAGCACCAGGTGGTAGAGGATGTTCCAACGCATCTTCTGGAACTTGAATTTTACTGAAATAGTGTTTAGACTTGGCTGCCGATGCGAAAAACCAAACGGCTAATATGCCACTCTTATGGGAAATTGCCTTGACGGAGATTTTGTGACAAACACTAAAACGCGTTTTTCTCGGAATACTTGATTTGGCATAATAGCCGAATTTTCAATTATGGGCAGTAAATGATTTTTGTATTTTATTAGGTGAACTGCTCCATCCTGCATTTTTCGTGAGTCTTTTTGTAACATCTTAGGCTATTTTCACAAAAAGTTTTGAACGAAAAAAAATCGTTTGCTCACCTTCAAATTTGACTTTGAAACTTAAAAATCAAAAAATCTCATAAAAGTGGAGTGTTTTTTTCTTTCAGTGTATTTTTTTGAGGAAGCCCGTCAAATTTCCTACAAGTTTGTCTTTGACCACTTTTTGATACGATGCAACGGCTTCGAGATACAGCAATATTTAAATTACGAAATACAAAAATATTTAAAACACTTACGCCCTTCTCAAATGTCATTATCGAGTGTAACTGGCTCCATATACACAAAAATGGCTTTTATACCTAGGCCTATAAAAGCTATAACATGTCCTATAACATGTCTACAAAGTTTCATTGAAATCGGAGAGGGTCGGGTACAACCGATTCCCTATTTGACATGGAATTGCTCTGTTACACTCTAGAAAGTTACCCTGCAAAGTTTCAGAAAACATCAAAATTTAAAATAAATTTGTTTGTTCTAAACGAAAACATGACCCTTCCGTGTAATTGTAGATTCTAAAAGAACATTCAATTTTCCATAAAATGACAAGTCCTTATTCTTGCTCAGAATGCTAGAATTGTTTTGCGTTCGCCTCGAGATTTGAACCGGAGACCTACACACCAAAAAAATTTCGTGTAATTTTCCGTCAAATAGATGCACATAACTGGAGCGTCAAATAAGACGTAGAATTACATTAAATTTGAAAATTACACGTCAGCGACGGGGACTCATAAGCATTGAATTTTACATCAAATGAAAATTACATGAACGTAAATGAGAACCTTTGTTATAACCTCAATTAATGTTTGTGGTTTTCGAATATCTTTAAACTCATAAAAATACAACAAAGGTTGCCAAAACAACTTTATTAGGCATATTTTTTTCATATTCAGAATTACGATTACAATTCACAAGCTTTACAATATTACAACGACGCACTTTCGCAATGACGCATTTCCTCGATCATAACCTCAATTACTCCACCGAGAAAATTTCACACAAATCTACGATTTCCTTCAAGCAATTTTCTTCTCATCACAAAACACATTTTCGACTAGCACCTACGCGTTGCTGTTGTCCTGTCGGTACATACCAGCTTCGTGTCTTCCGGGTTTGCCCTCTTCATGGTTCTCTTCTTGCTGGCGGACCCCCGTTTGTGGCGGAAGAGGTGGTTGGATTCTATGCTGCAATCGTTGTTCCGGGTTCAACGCGGCAGCCATGTAGGTCAGGTCTGCCTGCCGGTCAGAGTAATGTAACCCTGGAGGTAGTCACCGACGAAGCAGGTTGGAACCGGAAACCGATTTTGACGGGGCAACTGCATTTCAACGACCTGTAACCAAATCGAAAGAAAATGTGTCAGTCTCGACGGTTTTGAATGAAATAAACTTCCACACTTACTTCTACCCGGGTCCCGTTCAGTAATCCTGGCGAATTCCGACCGTTTTTGCTGGTTTTCGGTGACTTTTTGGCCCAAAACTGCGCGGCAGAAAAAATGGCTTGCACCTTGTTTGCACTTGTTAAGATGGCTGACGTTTCGTTTTTGTTTTTGCACTGTCAAACTGATCGACGTACAGTTGTGTTAACTTACACACAAAATTACATCATAGAACACGCTCCAGGTATGTGCATCAAAAGTAACGTAATTTTCAGTCGTAATTAATTTAATTTAAAATTATACTCGCTGTAAAAGTTTGCTGTACGATTTTTGATGACCTGCGTCATTTTAAACATAATTCTACATCAAATTTTGGGTTACATGACTGTATTTTACGTTTGATTCAAAATTACGTTCAATGTAATATTCATATTTGTTTAGTGTGTATGGATTGTGAGTCCAGTGCGCGGTCCGATTGATCCATACAGGCAGACTATTTAACTATTCAAGGTACGATGTTGCCTTCCTCACTGAGGTAAGGCTTTAATCCTGCTCTAAAAATGAACTTTGTATCAAAACGTCGTAGACCCACCTTCATGCATACATATCGACTCAGAATCAAAAACTGAACAAATGTCTGTGTGTATGTGTGTGTGTATGTATTAGGGTGGGTCATTTTTTTCGAAAGTGCTCGGATCCGGCTGAAATAAAGTCCATCTTGTAGAGGGTACCCATAGGGACTCTCATACCAAATTTGAGCTCATTTGGTTGAAAACTGGCTTGTCGCTCGGGGGTTGAAGTTTACATGGAAATTACTATGGAAAACGCGTGCTTTAGCTTCAAACGCTCCTACAAGCTAAGCGACAAACTTTAGTCCACACTTACACTAGGTAGCCGTGTCGGGGGTGGTCCAAGGAACATTTTTCTCTAAGGGTTCATGGTCATCCGTTCAACCCTGAGCTTGCGCAAAGCCAAAACATCCGGCGACGCCGGAATTCTTCAAAATCTCAGTTTTAACGGTCAACGCATGCTACAAACTATGACAGAAGCATCGTTTGATTGAATGGAAAACGCGACGCCAAACGTCAACTCACTGTTTAAAGGCAAAAAAAATGTTCATCATTGTGGTGTTTACTTTTTGTATTAAATAACAAATTATTCATGATTGTTTTCATGCTTATTTCTATAGAGAATTATTCGAATAAAGGTATGCAAGAAACATAATTGAATAAAAAAAAACCGTTTATGTGGTAGGACATCGTGCACGGAAACAGTTAATCGTCCCACATGGCCAGCGGAATCGACGGCGAGGGGTTCACCGGAGTAGTCATCGGTATGGCAGGACATGTAGAGGTAGTTACGGTTGGACTTCGTGGAGGGAAGTGGTTGCTCGATGCACAGTGCCAGCGGAATAGCCGGCTTGGGGTTCGTCTGGCAGGTCCAGCGGCATCGTCGACGAGATGTTCACCGGAAGAGCCATCGGGATGGACAGGACATGGAATCATTGTCCTTATTGAAGCGGTTAGCATCGGATTACGTTTGTAATATTTCTACTTGTAAGAAACATACTAAGAAAGTATAGTTTTTTTCTATTTTTTATTTTTAAACCAATAAAAGTTATTTCACTAAAGTTTCATGAATATCTTCAACATTGTATCACTTAAACTTCTACTGCTCGCTTATCTTGGCCGCGTTGATGATAGGCTCTCATAGAAATAAATCACCAGCGCCGGAACGTGCAGGCGGACCATCCTGGACTGGACCAGTTCCACCTCCTTCCAACTTCTCCGCCACGTAACCTTTTTGAATCCGTTTTTGGCCTTCGTTCGTTTGGCCGGAATCACCGGAGGGCCCCCCATCTTCTTCGACCCGATCCATGTTCGCTTGTCGCGGCTGACCCGCTTCTCGCCCTCCTTGCGTGCAGATTTCTCCAGAAGATCCTGGCAGTTGAGATTTTTCTCCGGTTCCCAGTTGTTTTCGGAATCCTCGCAACGCTTCCACTTGATCTGAAACTGGACCTTTTAGCGCCGGGTTCTCTTCGCAACGACCCGCTCCACGACACTCAAAAAAATGAGTTCGCGTAAACGTGAACAGCCTTCATGCCAACGGGAACCAGGAAGAAAACTGTTCACTTTCATGGTGCAATGCACTATAAAAGTTGAACAGTTTTCTTCCTGGTTCCCGTTAGCATGAAGGCTGTTCACGTATACGCGAACTCATTTTTTTGAGTGGACGAACTCGGGTTCGGAGGCCATGTTTATTTTCAAATTGCCTATTGCAAACCATTTTATTTTTCAAGAAAAAAACACTTTGTTGGAAAAGCGCAAACCAAAAGACAAACCCTCACATTCGCTTCTAAACAGTGAGTTGACGTTTGGTGTCGCGTTTTCCATTCAATCAAACGATGTTTCTGTCATAGTTTGTAGCATGCGTTGACCGTTAAAACTGAGATTTTGAAGAATTCCGGCGTCGCCGGATGTTTCGGCTTTGCGCAAGCTCAGGGTTGAACGGATGACCATGAACCCTTAGAGAAAAATGTTCCTTGGACCACCCCCGACACGGCTACCTAGTGTAAGTGTGGACTAAAGTTTGTCGCTTAGCTTGTAGGAGCGTTTGAAGCTAAAGCACGCGTTTTCCATAGTAATTTCCATGTAAACTTCAACCCCCGAGCGACAAGCCAGTTTTCAACCAAATGAGCTCAAATTTGGTATGAGAGTCCCTATGGGTACCCTCTACAAGATGGACTTTATTTCAGCCGGATCCGAGCACTTTCGAAAAAAAAATGACCCACCCTAGTATGTATGTATGTGACCAACAAACTAGCTCATGTTTGTCGGCACTGGCTGAACCGATTTGACCTGAACCTGTTGCATTCGACTTGGTTTAGGGTCCTATAGATCGAGTTTTATACAGATTGAAGTTTCGATAAGTAGTTCAAAAGTTATGTATAAAAATGTGTTTTCACATGTATCCGGATCTCACTTAAATGTATGTAAACTATGTCCGGATCTACCATCCGACCAATCGTTGGTTAGGTTATCAAAAGACCTTTCAAACAAGTCCAAAACATTGAAGATCTGGCAACCCTGCCTCGAGATATGTCCACTTAAGTGATATTGGTGTACTTTTTTGAAGCCGGATCTCACTTAAATGTATGTAAACTAAGTCCGGATCCACCATCCGACCCATCAAAAGACCTTTCCAACGAGTCCAAAACATTGAAGATCTGGCAACCCAGTCTCGAGATATGGCCCCATAAGTGATATTGATGTACTTTTTGGAAGCCGGATCTCATTTAAATGTATGTAAACTAGCTCTGGCAACCCTGTATCAAGATATGGCCACTTAAGTGATATTTATGTTTTTTTTTATTCCAGATCTAAAAAATAGATGAAATTTGTGTACAGCCATTGATGGTAATGAGTGAGGAAGGCTCCAACCACATAGGTGGATTAAGATAGTTTTTTGAATGGAAAATGACTATCTAACAAACCATTTCAACGTTGTCGTTCTATCTTGTCGCACGTTGCTTTTTGACGTTCTGACCTTGAATAAACAAAAAAAAAATGGATGTAAAAACCAACAAACGCGTTTTGACTAAATTACCATTCTGTGCATTGTCCCGAAGTCTGGTTGAATTTGGTTGAAGGAGTCCCGAGTTACAATAACAAATGTTTACGGTAGTCGGGCATGTACGTGTGTCAAACGCGTTCTGACCTGAAATTCTTTTGGCCAGTTGACGCACTCACAACAATTTTCAGGGTGTCGCAAGATAGCACGACAAGATTGAAACTTCTTTCATATAAAGAGTGACAACATTGCACGAAGTTTTACCGGTTTTTATTGAATATCTCAGGATAGAAATAAAATTTTGGGGATCTGTGGAGGTCAAAAGGTCAGAATGCTAGAATTGTAAGTTGCATAAAATGGCATTTTTAACTCAATTTGGCTCAAAATCTACGTGCGACAAAGTAGCACGACAATGACGATTTGTAAGCTATTGCATTTTTTGCGATTGTAGTATTAACCTTTAATTTGACAACATACAGGACAATTTAAAGTTGAGAAAAAAATTTGTTAAATATGTTTTTTTTTTTAATTTTATCTGTGCTTGCTGACAATTTCGCAACTCTGTAACTCCTACGTCACGAAATCTGAGGCTCACAGTGACCCAAAAACCCGCTCCTTTGAAGCAGGAAAAAAATAACCCGTACCCATCACATCCGGTGAGTGAGGATTACTTTATGACACGATGCGGAGGGGAGTGGCCATCAAAATAACGAAGCCAAAAAAAAAAAGACTCTACTCGTGACATTCACTCTAACGCAACTCGTCTCCTCCTGCAGCAGCAGGTCGTCACGTCAGTCTGTCACTTAGTCATTCGGCTGGTTGACGACGCGGTGGCGGTGGTGGAATTTGTCAGGATCAATGAATAATGAATGCGTGCCGTGTACCACGTGGAGTACGAGCTCGTCAGCATGATTTGCGCGGGGGTGCGGCAAAATCAAGGGTTTTGCTGGGTACGTGAAATTCGGGTCCCCTTTTTGAAGGCGAATTATGTTTTGTGGAGAATGATTGATTTCCCAGCGCTGTCATTGCGGGAAATTGCTGAACGTTTTTCTCTTTGGTGTTTGAAATATTGAAGTGATTTTTTGTAGGAAATGTTTCTAATTTTTCACTTTTCTTCTCTTCTTTCCAGGTAAGCAACAGCCAACAAGTTCTCGAAACACCTTTCCAACAATTCCGTAAGTGGCTGATTGATTACCGATTGGCAGTGAAATGGACCAGGTCCCAAATGAAGATACAAACCCCCTCAACTTTACTCCTAAAACTGACCGTTTTGAATTGGATTGGCAGGATTTTCCCGAAGGTAGACCTTCACAAAGTATCAAATCCAATTGATCACTTGTAAAATTGCTTTTCCTCCCATCCATTTTCCACCCCTCCAACCAATTTGAACCCAAACCATACGCGAGAAAGAAGAAAAGTGAAAAAATCCCTTCGCTTCAAACTTTTCTCGGGAAAGTGGGAGAAATATTTTACGCTCTTCGTGTACGGACCAACTCCTAATGGTCAGCTGTCGGCCACGTGGCGAACGCGGGTCGGGGAAGAAACCCCCGGAAGGGTAACGTTCTCTTCCACACCGGTCGAAAATCCCCTAATGGGAAAACAAAAGACTGAGTGTAATAAATTTAAAAATAATGACCAATTTACAGGCGAAGTTGGATGTTTCGGCCCGAAATGGGATACCCGGACATTGGCCCACGATGGGCAACCCGGTTATCGATCGTGGAGCGCTTTGATTTAATGCCCTTTGATAGAGTAGATAGAACGTGTCGGGATCTTCGCGCTGGCCGTCCAGGATGGTCGGGCCTTTAATAATTTTTCGCCCGTAGCGTCTGCTTCTGGGAGTGACACCGAAATCGAAACCTCCGGAAGTTTGCGGTTGTTTCGGAACGGGAAACTGAAGCAGCATAATTTATATTCAATCCAACATGTTTATGTTACACTTTTATTGACCATAAATTTATTTTTATATCAGATTCATTGGCATTCCACTGCTGGGGTTCCATTAGGGGGTACACGCAAAAGGCGTGCAAATGTTACGAACAAGGTTGGGACTTTTTTACCTGAAGTCAAACTAAGTACACCTAATCGATGCCAAAACATATTTATTGGGTCTCAGTAGATGTTTGTTGGCAAATTGATGGCTTTCGTTGTATTTTTAAATTATTTGTATATTTTACTAAAGAAATTGTATCAAAATTTAAGCTCTAAGCTCGACGAAACGAAGTTGACTTTATAGCTGTCGGCCACCATTGCTAGTACCAACCACTAGTGTCTTCCTTTTTAACTACAAGGACTTGGCCGCCCTGGGCTCCTAAGCGTTTGAGTACGGCACGGAGCGATGGCGCCGGATACCCATATTTACACTTAGAATTTTAGAGCGCCCACGGTGGGATTCGAACCAGCAATCTCTGGATTGTGAGTCCAGTGCGCAGTCCAATTGATCCACACGGGCGGGACTAACTCTAACTCTAAGCTCTTTGGATGCAAATTCCGTCTTTGGTCATAGGAAGGCCCCCTAATAAAAAAAACATTTTTAAAGAAACATAAACAAAGTTGCAAAAAGTTGTTTTTATCTACTGTTTAATCGGCAAAAAAAGCACGACGACGTGCTATCTTGTCGCACTTTTCTGACGTACGAGAAACGTTTTTTCCGTGAGCAAAGAAAAACGAGACCACGTAATGTAAACAATAACGAACACGTTTTGTTTGGTTCATTTTTCTGTGTATTGTACCGAAATTTGGTTGAGAGCAAGGAAGTTAACGATAAAATTATCGAGGCTCGATAACGATAATGGTAGTTCTATCGTTATCGTCGGGACGATAAAGATAATTTATCGTTATTGTTATCGTTATTTCGATGATTTTATCGGCGATAATCTTATCGCCGATAATGGACGAAAACTCCTTTTCAAAATCTTTTTAAATATATCATCTTAAATCGTCAATGATTTCACTAAGAATATATTTTTTGAAAATGTAGCAAGATTCAAAATATAAACATGTTCTCAAAATTGATTTAAAAACCGTATTTTTATTTAAAAAATCTCAAATTTTCATAATTTGCAATATGGGTATCAAACGAAGCGATTTTTTTAAATGTTTTTTTTTCAGTTTATTTTTGTAAAATACTACAATTTTCACAAAATACCGTATTTTTCGAGAATACTCAGATATTTAAAATTTGCAATATGGGTTAATACGAAGTGAAATTTGGTTTGCTTTTTCACATTAAAAGAGTTTTTTTTTAAATACTAAAATTTTTACAAAATATCGTATTTTTCCGAATGTACTCAAATTTTTATAACTTGCAATATGGATATCAAACGAATCGAAATTTGCTATGCTTTTTCACTTAATTAGAGTTTTTTTTTTGAAAATACTAAAATTTTCACAAATTACCGTAAAAGACTCAAGTTTAGAAAATATGCAATATGGGTATTAAACGAAGCAAAATTTGGTATGCTTTTTCACTTTATTTTAGCTTTTTTTGTTAAATTTATAAATTTGTTACAAAATACCGTATTTTTCGAAAATACTAAAATTTTCAAAATTTGCAAAATGGATATCAAACGAAGCGAATTTTTTGTGCTTTTTCAATATATTAGAGTTTCTTTAATCTAAAATTTTCAAAAAATACCGCATTTTTTCAAAAATACACAAATTTTTTAAACTTCCAATATGTATATCAAACGACGCAAAATTTTGTATAATATAAAACATACACAATTTGAATGTATGCATAAAGCATGCAAAATTTTGCTCCGTTTGATACCCATATTGCATATTAAAAAACTTGGTAATTTGTGAAAATTTTAGTATCTTCAAAAAAAATTACAAAAAGAAATTTCGCTTCGTTTGATATCCATATTGCATTTTATTTTTTAAATTTGATTATTTCAAAAATCGAAATTTTGCAAAAAAAATAGTATTTTACAAAAATACTTTAATAAAAAGAAAAAAAACATACAAAATTACGCTTCGTTTGATACCCATATTGCAAATTATGAAAATTTGAGTATTTTCGAAAAAATACGGTATTTTGGGAACAATTTTGAGAACATGTTTATACTTTGAAACTTACTACATTTTCAAAAAATATGTTCTTAGAGCAACCTTACCAGCGTGAGTATTAGGCCGGTTTTAGCGTTTTGTAACGCGTGTTAGTAACTTTGCTCCCACACCGGTCGTTGCTAAATGGGTTGCTAAACTAAAACATAACGCGTCGGTTGGGAGCGAGTTACCAAATCTAGCAACGCGCTAGCAACGCAACTAAAACTTGGAACTGTCAAAGTTCAAAACAAAGTTTGTTCAGTTTTTATGTTCGAATGTTGTTTATGTGTTTCTTTTTCGTCTTTTTTCGGTCGAAGTGACCAAACCGCGCAAAAATTAAGAAGGAGTTGGATTGCGGCAATAGAAAATCCGGTAAGTATCGTGAAAAATGGCCTGGATTCCGGGTTTACTGGCCACGGAACCGGCTACTGAAGGATTGACTGTTCATGAGAATGGTTTTCCCAGTTTTCTGAATACTCGGAAGGCCAAACAGCATCCTTCCTCTAGCGCAGGGAACTCCTTCCGGATGGTCACGGAGCTGACAAAAAATCCGGCAGCACCATCTCATGCGCAGGGAACTCCTTCCGGATGATGTTTGCTGGTTTCGTAACCATCCGGAACGAGTTCCCTGCGCAAGAGGGAGGATGCTGTTTGGACTTCCGATAGTCAGAGCCGGCAAAAACATCCGGAAGGAGTTCAGGGAGGATGCTTCTTTTTTTTTTGCTGGTTCCCACATAAGGTATTGGGGTCCTTTTCGACCCCAAACTTTAAAAAATCGTCATAAACCAATTTTTTGACCGATTCCGGTTCTTTTGGTCACAAATGAAAGCTTAGGACGTCCCCTTTTCGAAACCGACATGGAAAACCGGATTTGGACACCGGTGGCCGCGGGAATCGGCTATAACCGAAAAAAGACCTTTTTGAGACCCCAACTTTGACGACCTGTATCTCCGGTAAATTTCAACCAATCAGGATGATCGGGGTTGCATTAGACAGGTATTTACCTGTACTTTGACCACATATATTAATATCAGGGCCAGGTGACCTACCGGTTCCGGAAATCCGGAACATCCGAAAAGTTCATGTTTTAATGTTTTACACATATATGTGATACAAATACTCTCACAATGGTTGAAATTGATCCATAAAACTTACTAAAAATACAATACACGATTGCCAGAACCACTCTGGAGTGTTAGTGGCCACTTCCGGGTATCCTGGAACCGGTTCCCGGGTACCCGATGAACGGCCAACTTGACTTTTTTGGTGAAAACCCATCATGTTGCACTTCAAACTCCATGAAATTGAAAGATATGTCCATCTTTGGTAATGCCGTTATTAGCTGAGCCATCCTGGTCAATCTGGAACCGGTTGCCGGTGGCCCCTTGGGGACACTTCCGGAATATGAGAGAAACCCTATCATCCGATATATCAAACTTCATAAAATTGAAAGATATGTCAATCTACGGTCTTGCCGATGTTCGCCGATGTGACCCATTCTTGCCAATCTGGAACAGGTTACCGGTTGCCCCTTGGGTACACTCCTGGAATATGAAAGTAACCCTACCATCCGACATATCAAACTTCATGAAATTGAAAGATTTGTCAATCTACGGTCTTGCCGATGTTCGCCGATGTGACCCATTCTTGCCAATCTGGAACAGGTTACCGGTGGCCCCTTGGGGACACTCTCGAAATATGAGAGAAACCCCATTATCCGACATATCAAACTTCATGAAATTGATAGATATGTCAATGTACGGTCTTGCCGTTGTTCACTGACCCATTCTGGCCGATCTGGAACAGGTTACCGGTAGCCCCTTGGGGACCCTTCCGGAATATGAGAGAAATCCTATCATCCGACATGTCAAACTTTATGAAATTGATAGATATGTCAATGTACGGTCTTGCCGTTGTTCGCTGACCCATTCTGGCCATTTTGGAACCGGTTCCCGGTGGCCCCTTGGGGATAAATATACATCGACATATCAAACTTTATGAAATTGAAAGATATGTCAATTTACGGTCATGCCGTTGTTCGCTGACCCATTCTGGCCATTCTGTAACCGGTTACCGGTGGCCCCTTGGGTACACTCCTGGAATATGAAAGTAACCCTACCATCCGACATATCAAACTTCATGAAATTGAAAGATTTGTCAATCTACGGTCTTGCCGATGTTCGCCGATGTGACCCATTCTTGCCAATCTGGAACAGGTTACCGGTGGCCCCTTGGGGACACTCTCGAAATATGAGAGAAACCCCATTATCCGACATATCAAACTTCATGAAATTGATAGATATGCCAATCTTTGGTCATGCCGTTGATCGTTGACCAATCTTGGCCAATCCTGAACTGGTTACCATTGGCCCCTTTGGGACAATCCCGGAATATGAGAGAAATCCTATCATCTGACATATCAAACTTCATGGAATTGAAGGATGCAGGCACCTAGCTAAGGGGGTGGGCTTCGGGCAAACCCCCCCCCCCCTGATTTTTTTTTGGAAGACATATGGGAGAGAGGGAAGAAGAAGAAAAAAGAAGAAAATATCATGTTCAAGCCCCCCTACCCCCCCCCCCCCGGACCAAAATTCTGGCTACACTTCTGGAAGGATGTGTCAATCTACGGTCATGCCATTGTACGCTTATTCATTCTGGCAATTCTGGAACTAGTTCCCGGTGGCCTCTTGGGGACACATCCAGAATATGAGAGAAACCCTATCATCCGATGTATCAAACTTCATGAAATTTATAGATATTTCAACCAACGGTCAGCGATCAATTGCATAACCTGGGTGCTGAATAGTGGTTCGCAGAACGGCCTCAATTTTGAACTGTCAAAGTGGAACCAATTTACTGTTCGCCAAAAGTAGAGAGTATTGTTATCGATCTTTAAAATTTGTTTTTTTCTTTTTTCAAAAAATGAAAAATTTGTGGCTTTTGAGGACCTGGAGTTGAAGTCAAGAATCTTAAGAAAGTTGAAGGCGAGATCGTCATCTTCTATATATATAAAAAATTTCGACGGTTTTGTTCGAACGCGAATCAATTCAACACGGAACGTCGGATCGAGGTGCTCTTTGTTGCGTTGGGTTCGTATAAGTCCAAGTAAGGTTCTTACGCCAAAAAGTTACAACTTTGGCCACTCTGGAACCGATTCCGGAAAATCTGCAGATTGTTTGCGAACAGTAACATAAAA
Organism: Culex pipiens pallens; assembly: GCF_016801865.2. Taxonomy (NCBI): domain Eukaryota; kingdom Metazoa; phylum Arthropoda; class Insecta; order Diptera; family Culicidae; genus Culex; species Culex pipiens. The sequence continues at coordinate 114,696,678 of NC_068939.1, forward strand.
TAAAATTTTGATCACAGGAGGCTAAATCAGGGATGCCAGATTTGCAGATTTCTCTGCAAATTTGCAGATTTCCGAAATTTGTTGCAGACAACTTTTTCATTGCAGATTTTTGCAGATATTTTACCGATGAGGTTTGCAAAAAAAAAAAAATAATCCTTATGTGATCCTTATTTCTTTGAATAAGTTGAGTAACCCAACAGTACATAGCATTTACAAATTTAGAATCAATCTTTTTAGACTTACGTCAAGTTTGATTACTGTCAAAATATGCAAGTATTCCGAATTTTCCCAACTATTTTTTTAATCACTGTTCCCAAGTGATTGTCGGAAAAAATATAAATCAGATTGCGCGCTCTACAACATGGCTTTGGTGTACTCTACTGCAAGCTTTGGTGTACTCTACTGCAAATCTTGGTATTCAAAAGGTTGAAGTTGCTTGGCTTCAAGAAAATTCAATTGTAATTAATTAATTTCTGTTTCAGTAAATGTTTTCCAAGGTTTTGGCTATTGTTGTTTACTTCATTGTATTTTCAGATTCTTATATGGAACAATTTTGAAAACATAATGGAGACATAAATAGTTCAATTTGAGTTTTAGCATTTTTTAAATAAATTTCTTCATGTTTTGTAATAATTAAGAATTAACGATGAATTAGATTTTCTACCTCTGTTATTTAAAAAAAAAATGAAATGCGAAGTTACATAAGATTTTCAATGTGGTTTTTAAAATATTTTTTTAAATTGCCTTCCATCGGATGGAGAAGTAAAACGTTGGTCCCGGTCTCAGTTGACCGTTAAGTCATTCCGTAAGAGTCGTCCTTCTGGTATATTGTTATTATAAGATATAAGATTAAAAGGTAAATGTTCAATGGCAATTTCTAAATAAAACATTCAATTTAATTAAGATTCAATGATTCAAATATGATTTACATTCGTTTTTACCTAAGTCGCCAAAAATATTGACCAAAAAAATAACGAGTTTTTTCTTAAACATGCTTCACTGTAGCGATTATGTATTAGAGTGTAACAAAAATGACTTTTTGGCGGGCATTCAAGGGTTTGTTCCGGTGGGCATACTAAGCCCAAATCTAAAATATGAGCTTGATTGGACGTAACAGGAGCTGGCGCTCCGCCCTTCAATTTTAAATGGGATTTAACCCGTAAAAAAAGATTTTTTCAAAAATGTCACTTTTTGAGGCATTTTGGCCACTCAAGCGTTTATTTTCAACATCATTGGCGTGTAGGCCAGATCTTTGCGCATCTTTTGGTATTTATAACATTGAAATTTGGAGCACCCTGGAGCTCGGTACAGACCTTCAAAGTTTGGCATTTTTTCGAAAAATCGGCCCCGGCAAAAAGATATGCGTCGCGCCTCGCGACGCCCTAGACGCCATTTGAAGGTCTGTACCCATTGAAGGTCTGTACCGAGCTCCAGGTTGCTCCAAATTTCAATGTTATATATACCAAAAGATGCGCAAGGATCTGGCCTAAACGCCAATGATGTTGAAAATAAACTCTTCAGTGGCCAAAATGCCTCAAAAAGTGAAATTTTTGAAAAAATCTTTTTTTACGGGTTAAATCCCATTTAAAATTGAAGGGCGGAGCGCCAGCTCCTGTTACGTCCAATCAAGCTCATATTTTAGATTTGGGCTTAGTATGCCCACCGGAACAAACCCTTGAATGCCCGCCAAAAAGTCATTTATGTTACACTCTATTATGTATACATTCTTTTTAAAAGTTCAGTTTTCTTTTCGCGGGAAGCACAGGTACAACATTGTTCAATCTACATGACACTTATGTGTGAGAAAATATTCCGGAGTTTCTTTTTCCATTGAGCCGGTACAGCCAAACTTTGTCGATAATTTTGTTCAGTGAGTTTTGTTTTTGATAACATATTCATTTTTGTTAGACAAAAAAACTTATGACAAACAGCTAGTTCAATTTGTCAAAAAAAAACCTAATCAGTTATAACAAACATTATCCCAATTCAATCAACAATGATGTTGCAAATGTTTTTTTTTAGTTTTTGTCTCCGCTTTTCTTTTTTTTCTTTTATAACTTATAAACATGAATATGGAATGTTAAACGACTAATTACAAACGAATCATACATGAATATGATACCAAAGAAAGCTGCTCACTTTTTCTAATGATATTTTTAGCACTTTCTGCATTACTGTTTGTATCACAGTACATATCTACAGATTTTTTTCGAAAAGGTCCTATAAACATATGAAAGACAATAGCTTATAGGACTCTAGATATAAAAGAAAAAAATCTTGTATAATTTTGTCTGATGTATAGAGAACCTAAGGCATTCACATATAAAGAATGATTAGTTGTATTTTCAAGTCAAATGTTCAAACATTCTAAAAACATTTCAACATATATTGTTGTCCTGTTTTTAATTTTAGGTTTGTGTTTCGAATCATTTCAAAATATTTCTTAAATTGCACAAAAACGTCAGTTGCATACTTCTTTTTTATGCCTTATTTTTTTATTTAATTGGATTGATTGAAATAATTATGATTCTAAATTTTGGAAGACTATTTAAATTATTTTTTTAGTTTTAAATTGTTTTCCCATTGAAAATTCGGTAGCAGTGCACACAATATGATTTTTTTTAAATAAATATCATTTTAAAAACTATTGCAATCGATATTTAAAAAGTAATTTTGGCTCACAGAAGGATTTAATGAAGATAAACTTAAAAACTTATAAAAATAAAATAAATCAAAGCATTTCTAGTTTTCAGATAGAGCACAAAGCATAAGTTTTGATTATTTTTTATATTGATAATGCAAACTATTTTTTTTTCATATTTTCAACCGATCCTGTTAAAATAAACAAATAAAATAACTAGTGTCACAAATAAGATTAATTTATTTGGATTATAAGAAAGAAAAACAAAGATTTATTACAAAACTGTGTTTATTTAATTTACTTTTATTTTGTTTAAAATTGTATTGCAATTGTTTTGTCGATTGCATTTGAATACAAATGGTCGTAGAAAGTTTATAAAGTTTAATTTCCTCAGCACAACAACACTTATAAAAAAAATTAAATGCACTTTTTGCGTTATTGTTAAAAAGCTATTCTTTTAATTTCTTCAAACAATATAATTTCAATTAAACAATATATTTTAAGGTGATTTCTTGACACATTTTCAAACATTTTTCAATGTTTTAAAAATATTGGCTTTTTAAAGCTTTTTCCTAACAAAATACATTGCTAAAATGTTTTATTGAAAACAACATCATTTTTTGCTTACTCATTTATAAGTAAATCAATTTTAAACAAATTCCTCAAGAAAGAAATTTCAATTCAAAATTTATGTTTCAAATAAACACATTCAAAACTGTTAGAAATTCAATATTATAGTCATTCTGTTCAATAATCCGAGTTTTTTTTATTTTTGATATACCGTCAGTGGGGGTGACATTAAGTCTGGGGGGTGAGATTGGGTCAAAGTGATTTTTTACGGATTTTACTATTTCTCAGGTTCTTCTTATTGAAACTGAATTCTGTTAAAAGGGTTGTGTAGGGGACATCTTAAGATGACTTCGCTGAAAAAATCTCGTTCCTAAAACAAATCCTGTTATTTTGGCAGCTGTCTAAAGTTGAGGTACGTTTTTGGCCAAAAATGACCTCTCGAAAAATCATTTTTCTAATACTTTTGTTAGAATTGCTCGAAAACTACCCAAATGTTTGAAAATCTCCACTTCAAACATTGTAGCATGTCAATACGATTCCCTCGAACAAGAAACACTGTTGGATGACTTGTTTTTACCATATCGTTGTATTTGAGCATCATTTTAGTTTCATTTGACCTAATGTCACCCCTTCTAAGGGGTGAGATTGGGTCAATTTTCAAACTATTGGCATTCAAGGTAGTGTTCATCAAAATCCACCATATTTTGGGAAAATGTCAGTAAACTATCTAAGAACAAATCTACGTTGAAAGATTTTCGATGTTGTTTAAATTGTTTTTGTTATTAAGAAATTACGAGAGGTGTATCGTTTTTTGACCCATAGTCACCCCCACTGACGGTATTTCAATTTTGTACGAAATTGATAATTATGTTTTCGGACCAAAAGCAAAAACAGATCAAAACGACAGTTAAATATTTATTTATTTTTCATTTTTTGTTTTATTCAAGAGCCAAGTTTATCGAGGAGGAATATCGACAATAAAGTGTTGACTGTCATGTAATTTTTTTAAGAGAACACATACAACTAGAGCGTCCAATTTCCCGTCCTGGGAAAAAAATTCGAGAGATTTCCCGAAAAAAGAATATTTCCCTTATCCCGAAATTCCCGAAATTCTATCAAAAGTATTATTTTTTTGAACTTTTTGGAACATTTTTTTAAATAAAAAATAATGAAATACCATTTACCATTTGAAAATAAAGTACCCCTTCCCGCCAAGGTCAAAATTAAGTTTCTTCTACGTTTTTGTTTACCATGACCAAATTAGATGCAAATTGAATTGATATCATTAAATGTCTCAAAGAGGGTTGTGCTAGAAGAATTAGGTTAATTAGTTTAAAATTGTTCGAGAAATTTTAGTTTAAAGTTGAAAATTTATATGGCACTAAGAACTACAAGGGCGTAAGAGTTTTAAATATGAAACTAATGAACTACTTTTTTGCTATGAAAATGATTTTAACCGAAGGTTGCATCATTTAAAAATCATTGAAAAACTTCTTCGTATTACACAAAAGCGCAAAAAAAATGCAAACATTCCTTCAAAAAACTCGCTCCAAATATTTGAATACTTTGAGTTGTGATTGCATGAAAATTGTATTTCAAGTGAAAAAGATTATTTTTAAGGCAAATTAAATACCTATCTATTAATTCCTGAGCTCAAACCAGTGAAATTTGTTCTGGAAAATATATTTGTATTTTGCTAGCTGAGTGCTCTTTTAGAGAAGTAAATATTGAGAAAAAAAAACCCTAGAAAAAAAAACTTATTTTTTAATATTTTGTATGATTATAAATTTAAAAAATATATTATCTTGAAGTCGTATGTTTTTTACAGGCAGTCAAGGCATTAGTTGATTCTCACACTTATTTTAACCATTGCTATTGCTATTTGTTGCGGCTCCTGGCAACGGTTTCTGGACGAGGTGGACTTTCCTTCGACTTGAGCGGACTGTAAAACCCAAGCCTTTTCTGGCCTACGATTCCGGTAGAAAATAAACACGCAACACTTCCGTAAACAACAAAACTTTCTCTTATTTCTGATTCTATTTACAAGATAACGTGTTTACTCTTCGCGATCTTCCTTGCGACTTCCTTTGCACGCCGTTTCACTGCTGTTTTCTTCCCGCACGTTCGGTCGTTTGCGCGCGAACTCGTCGTCGCGTCGTTGTTTTCGGCTGTCAAAGTTGGCAGCACCGTTTCTGTCAACGCTGCAGGGGTGGGGTGGCGCACACTGGGCAAAGTAGCACAACTTTGGGGCAACACTTCGGCTTGGGCCGAACACTATTCTATACAATTTTGTTGCAAAGTCAGATCAATTTTTGTAAAATTTAAAATTTTCTGAGAATTCACCTTTTCCCGAGAATTTTGTAACCCCGGGAAATTGGACGCTCTACATACAACCCAGACTCGACTGATCAAAGTTTTACTTTTATGAAGTTCTACAGATTTACTTGTGATAATCAAACAAATAAACACAATATTAAAAAAAAAACATTTTATTTTCTTTTTCTTAAGTTGTTGCTCTGGAAGTTTTTTAAGAATTCATATTTTTACTAACTTATTGTTCCACACATTTTCAGCATGAGTTACTTTACAAAATGTAGAGCTAGGTTTCAAGTTTTTTTATGTTTCAGAACATATTGTGTAAAATGCCTAAAGGGTAAATAATAGTGTCGCAAATTTTATTTTTACTTTTTGTTAAGTTATTCAAAAGTATCACAAAATAGGCAGAACTAAAACCGTGCCGAAAGTATTTAATTAAAATTATTTTAGATGAGTTATTTTTTTTCTAAATTTTTGTTCTCGAAAAACATTGAAAACTTAAAAAGTATATTTATATTAGCCTAACCTTGAAATAGGAAAACACAAATTTGAGGAATAAAACATACAAAAGGTATCTTGACAAAAATATGTTAATTTTTGGAATACTGTTTGTATAATTTTAAAATTTTACTAAGGATATCCTGCCGTTTATCGAAAAGTAAAACACAATGCAATTCGATCCAGACTTTTGATCATGCAGGTAAATAAGATTTAATTAAAGCTACAGAACATTTTATTAAGACTTTTACAAATTACTTGAAAATACTGTAAATAATTGTAGCAAAATAGTTTGATTTCTCACAGATTTAAGTACATAAAACATATATGTGAACGTTTTTTGGGTTAAACACCATAATTTTGTTAAACAGAATTGTAGAATACGAATTCATAAACCTAGTTTTGCGTGTATTTGAGTTTGCAGATTTTTGCAGATTTTTGAAAAAAAAAAATTGCAGATAACTCAAAATTTCATCTGGCATCCCTGGGCTAAATAAGCAAAAAATTTATAAAACGTCAACAAACGAAAAAAAGGCAGAACGAAGTTTGTCGGGTAAGGCTTGTTTTTTATAATTATGAATGGAAGTTGTTTATGGAGTCGATGCGGTTGTATCCATGCGGAAGCTGTCTTTATTGTGTGATTCCGTTTGAAAACCTGTTTTAGTGAAAATCTTCTCTGCTTGTTGGATCAGCTTCGCTAGAATTAGCGATGTTTTTTCGCTGATTATAGAACAGCTCATTCACCAGTAAGAAAAAAAGTCATGCTTGTGCTTGAACAGCCTCCTACTTTGTAGATGTAAACAAAGTGGGATCATTCGAAAATCACGTTACGCATTCTCTCTATTCATCACCCAGTGCATAACCGTAGATTAAGGTAGTTTTCAATTTCATGAAGTTTGATATGTCGGATGATAGGATTTCTCTCATATTCCGGAAGTGTCCCCAAGAGGCCACCGGTAACTGGTTCCAGAATGGCCAGGATGGGTCTGCGAACAGCGGCATGACCATAGATCAGGGGTGCTCAAAGTTTTTGAAGGCCGGGCCAAATTTGAAGCTAAAATGAGCTTGCGGGCCAAATTTACAAAAAAAAATGTTGTTAAAAAAATAAATTACGTTATTTTAATGTAAATAATCGGACATTTCTGTCATTTAAAAAAAATCTTTTCAAAATAATAGGAACCACAAAATAACGAGTTTCTATCGGTATTGTTGTTTCTGGTATTTGAAAAAAAGTTCTTAGCTGAATGTACCTGCATCCTCAAAAAAAATTTTTTTTTTGTTTTTATATTTCGAAAATTGTGGTGACATTACATGTTGAACAATTCTTCTATAAGTTAAGTGTGGCTAATGAAAAATCGTTGAGATCCAGAATTTCAACATTTCAATGAAAAAAAAAAATTTGGAAAATGTTTTAAGCTTCCGTATAGTTAACCTGCAATCATTATTTTCAAAAAAAGCGAAACAACATTTATTTATTTCATCGAAAATTCACTAAAATTCACATTATTTTTAATAAACCCAAACATGCTAAAATGATTTTAAATGCTAAGGACTGCATATTAGCCTGTCCCATTTTGAGGTCATGTCGAGGAATTTCAGGTGCTCACTTCTTAAATGATAGATTATGATGTTAGGAACAATGTTTTCTTAGACAAGAAAAAATAATAAAATACTTTCTCGCACCCCCTAGTCGATTTACTGAAAAATGTCACTTTTTTGAACAAATTTTCTAAAATCGCTTGGAATCAATACAAAAACTGATTCGATCTGGTGAGTATTATCTTCAAACGATAGGTTTTTGTCCATAGATTAAGATGCACTATCAATATTGGACCAAAATCTAAGTTTTTGGACTCTCCCAGGCGGATTTATGTCGAAAAAATCGCATTTTTTTGAAACTTTTTTCAGAAATGCTCATTTAATTTAGGGTAGCCTATTTTTCCTAGTAAAACCAATACATGCAGCTTATAGGAAATTTCATGGCGAACATTTTTCCCTCTGAGAAAATGCAATTTCGACACTCCAGAGCCGAGATATTTGAGTTTTAGTGAGGAAAAAAGTGCCAATTTTCAAAATTTCTCAGAATTCAGAAGCAAGGTTTACTAATTACCCGATGTTGCAAGCATGTGTCGCAAAGGTCAGGGTATGCTTTCTTATAGTAATTTTGGCCGCTGAATCCGAATCTGAAATCAAATTTCGTGTAAACAGTGATGTTTTGTAGCTACACCCTTTTGTAATGTTATTTGCGTAATTAAATCGCTGCCATTCAAATTGCTTGCAAGTTCGGTCATACTTTTCTCGGTTTTCGTTCCACTTTGATTGATTTTTTACTTACAGATCTGTTAAATGTTTTTTACTTTTTGATTATCTTAAGCAATTCGAAAAATCGCATATTGTTATTTGGTGGTGGCTTAGGGACTATCCATAAACCACGTGGACACTTTTTTTTTTAATCGCTGACCCCCTCCTCCCCAATTTCCATACAAAACAAATCTTTTTGATATGGAGAGTGGAAAATCGCTGAATCAAAGTGGTATTTACGAAAACCGAAAAAAGTATGATCGAACTTGCAAGCAATTTGAATGGCAGCGATTTTATCACGCAAATAACATTCCAAAAGGGTGTAGTTACATAACATCACTGTTTACACGAATTTTGATTTCAGATTCGGATTCAGCGGCCAAAATTACTATAAGAAAGCATACCCTGACCTTTGCGACACATGCTTGCAACATCGGGTAATTAGTAGGCCTTGCTTCTGAATTCTGAGAAATTTTGAAAATTGGCACATTTTTCCTCACTAAAACTCAAATATCTCGGCTCTGGAGTGTCGAAATTGCATTTTCTCAGAGGGAAAAATGTTCGCCATGAAATTTCCTACAAGCTGCATGTATTGGTTTTACTGGGAAAAATAGGCTACCCTAAATTAAATGAGCATTTCTGAAAAAAGTTTCAAAAAAATGCGATTTTTTCGACATAAATCCGCCTGGGAGAGTCCAAAAACTTAGATTTTGGTCCAATATTGATAGTGCATCTTAATCTATGGACAAAAACCTATCGTTTGAAGATAATACTCACCAGATCGAATCAGTTTTTGTATTGATTCCAAGCGATTTTAGAAAATTTGTTCAAAAAAGTGACATTTTTCAGTAAATCGACTAGGGGGTGCGAGAAAGTATTTTATTATTTTTTCTTGTCTAAGAAAACATTGTTCCTAACATCATAATCTATCATTTAAGAAGTGAGCACCTGAAATTCCTCGACATGACCTCAAAATGGGACAGGCTACTGCATATTTAATTAATTTCAGCTAAATGCTCTTAAATTTCATTTTTTTTAGTTTTTTGAAAATATATTTTTGCTCCTGGTTTTTCGAGTCAATTTTTTAATAATGGTGGAGGGGTGGGTTGATCGACGAAAGCTTCGTAAAATATTTGCTGCAAACTTGATCCTCCGATTTCCACATTTTGTCTGCCTGAATCAGTTGATAGTCAATCAGATTCGTTATCTAACTGTAATGAGTTCGAATCCCTAATGAAGTGCAATGTAAGATTGAGGGTGACTTGCAAATTAATAGAGAAAACTTTTATTTTTGCATCTATTACAGAATTCTACCTAAGGCAAACTTGAACGTCTTTTTGATATTTCCAGAAATGTTTGATGAAAGTTTTGACGACATTTACTAGTTTCACTCACATTGAAACGTGTGAAATTGTTTTAATTATAAAATATTTTGAACATATTATTTGTATCCTAAAGTGGGGATCAAAATATTGATAAATCATAAGTTTTTTTATCAACAAAAAAATAAAAAAGATCAGCATATAAAAGCTTAAAATAAACCATAATTTTGAAAAAGTATAAAATCACTTTACAGGTGGTCAACGGGCCATTTTACATGATCATTCAAAATAGGTATCTTTCAATTTCATGAAGTTTGATATGTCGGATGATAGGATTTCTCTCATATTCTGGAAGTGTCCCCAAGAGGCCACCGGTAACCGGTTCCAGAATGGCCAGAATGGATCAGTGAACAACGGCATGGCCGTAGATTGACATAACTATCAATTTCATGAAGTTTGATATGTCGGATGATAGGATTTCTCTCATATTCCGGAAGTGTCCCCAAGGGGCCACCGGTAACCGGTTCCAGATTGGCCAGAATGGGTCAGCAAACATCGGCATGACCGTAGATTTACATATCTTTCAATTCCATAAAGTTTAATATCCAACATGACAAGGTTTCATAAAAATAATCAAGTTGGCCATTTTTCTGGTATCCGTTTCCATGTTAACTGGCCATTTGGCCAATAAGCATCCAAAGTGGTTCTGGAAGGCGCCTTCTGTTTTTGTAGTATGTTTTTTGTATCAATAAAAAAATATAATTTAAAATGGTGAAAGCTTTTATGTTTTCTTCAAACAATGATTTCGAATCATTTTCATGAAACTGCAATACAGCAACCACCGGTAAGGTTGCCGGGTAGTAAATTGCTAACCCAATTTAGCAACGACCGGTGTGGGACCGGGTGACTAAACTAAAATAGAAGCGTTACGGGTTAATAAAATAGCAACAATTTCCGCAACGCACCGGTAATGATGCTCTTAGTGAAAGCATTGAAAATTTAACATGACATGGTTGAATTAATCGATTTAAGAATGATTTTAAATATGAGTTATCGTCCATTATCGGCGATAAGATTATTGCCGATAGAATTATCGAAATAACGATAACATTAGCCATTATCGTTATCGTCAGACGATAATATTAGCGACGTTAATTTTATCGATTAACAACCTTGGAGATTGGTTGCTGGAGTCCTGAATTATAATTACAAACATTTAGTAGTCGGGCATGTACGTGTGTCAAACGAGTTCTGACTTGAAATCACTTTGGCCAGTTGTCGCACTTGCAGCAATTTTCAGGGTGTGTCAAGATAGTACGACAAGATTGAAACTTTTTTCGTATGAAGAGTGACAACAATGCACGGAGTTTTTTTTCGGTTTGTGCTAAAAATCGCAGTATTTGAAATCGATTTTGGGGATCTCTGATGGTCAAAAGGTGTGGCATTGTGAGCATAAATAAATTGGTGTTCTTAGCTTAATTTGGCCTTAAATGCACGTGCGACAAGATAGCACGACAACGACGAACAGTTTATTCCAATAACAACTTCCGTTGAAAATTGACGGATACCAGATCCAAACTATTTTCTTCAAATTTGAACGGCACAGCCTCGAAAATCCGATATGTGGTTTCCACCACAGTTGGCGCACTTGACGCGCGCTTTGTACTGCTGGGCAGTATAGAACTCTAGTCGCTACGCTTCAGAACCAACTATGCACAACTGTTCTATATAGCTGTATCATGCCACAAAACCAAATTACACTAAGCATTGCGCACTATGGAAAACTAATTGTAAACTTCTCAGTCTAATCACACAAACCCGCTTCACCCCTCTGCAAAGCAAACTCCCGGCAAACCACCCCAAAAGTTCTTTATTAGTTTAAGCCTTACGTTACAAGTTGCAACCTCCTGCTACTACCCACTGCATATGGTTTTGCACCGACTGAGTGAGAGCCATACAAAAAGCACTGACCCGCTTGACGAAAAGTGAAACCAAAGTTTAAATTAAAATTTAGTTCTGAATAGCCCCTAGCAAAGCTGGTAGCGCGTTGAAACCCCTTCGGAAGGAGGTACTTGTGCCAAAAGTAATTCTTCCCTTTTTTCGGCTCAATATGGGGCAGTAGCACCTAATTTGGGCATACTTCAGGAGCGGGCTTTTGGAGTGTTTAACTCAAGTTTAAAAATGTTTTTTGTCGGGGATTACAATTTCCCAGCGAAAAACCACAATTTCGTGGTTGGAAAGTGCTCTTTTGGGAAGAGTTTGGTAGCACATGATTTAATATAATTTACTGCCAATGCTGTGGCGCACAGGATTTAATTTCCTCCGCCGAAAATGGATCCACAATTTTCGGAACGATGCAGCTGGAGAGAGGAGCGTGAAGTTCTTGGCTGGGCCTTAAACTAACGAGGAAAAAAATCGATTTTCCCTGCCAGCAACCAAAAACCAGACATGAAAGCCGACGCCGCCACCACCACCGCGACCTTTGCCCTCACAGTTTAAATATGGCGGCCGTAATGGCGCTTGAATGAATGAAAAGTGAATGAAAAAAAAAAAAACTTTACGACGGAAGAAGGAAGTTACCATACGGAGTGAAATATGAGCATGTGTGTGGGAAAAGCGCCGTGATTAAACTCGTTTGCTACATGTGTGTCTGTAGTGGAGTCGGGAAAATCGATAGTTAATGTGCATCCACCAAACTGGTATCGTGGAACTTATTCAGGGGTAAAAACGGCTGCAGGCGAGCTTCAACCGGGAAATTTTCGTGATCTAGGGCATGTCCCTTGGGGAGTGAAACTTTGTGGGAGACCTAGTTCTGGAATCTTTGTTATAAAGAGCTCAGATATGTAAAATCTAATGAATGATTAATTACAGATAAAGATGCAAAAGGAGAATGGGCGAATTTGGTCCAAGGATGTACACGAACGGGACCAACTTTTTTCGAAAGATCTCGCCGAGACATGAAAAAAAGTCTTCTGGACCAACTCTCTAGTCCTCGGGGTTCAAAAGTTACAAGCTGTTGAAGTTCGAGAATTTTGGGTAAAAATGTATAAAAAATTGTATTTTTACTATTTCTAAAATCATTCATAAAATCTCTATTTTATTACGGATTTCGATCATCTTGACTTCATTCAAAGCGTATCAGCAAAAACTATTAGTTCTGATATGTCTTAGCATGATTGAAACATGAATTATCTTGTTTCTATCCGTTTGAAACGTTTGTGCAAGAGGTATACCATAGAAACAAGTCGAAACATCAAGATTTTTAAACCGGGTCCTACCCAGACTGCTTCAGTGAGTATGGAAGGCTACAGTGCAATGTTGTAACAACTTATTGGGATGTTCTGAGTCATCCGAGAACTCCTGGGAGTTAAGACCGGTGAATAACGCCGTAACGAACAAGACGTCGGCGGTTTTTGACCGCTGATCATACCCGCATAGCTTCAGTGAGTATGGCAGACTACTTTCTAATGTGTTGGAAGGTCCTGGGTCATCCAAGGACTCCCTGGAGTTAGGATCTGTAGATCTTCCGCCGTAACAAGCCAGAGGTCGACGGTGTTTGACCCCGGAACAAACTCGCAAAGCTCCAGTCAGTAGGGTAGACTGCTTAGTTAATGAGTTTTGATGTCTTGGGTCATCCTAGGATTTTCTGGAGTTAAGATATGTGGGTCACTGTAACAAGAAAAAGGTTGACGGTTTTTAACTGCGCATCATAACCGCATAGATTCATTGAGTATCGCACACTGTATTGCTGTTATATTGGGATGTTCTGAACCATTCCAGGGAGTTCTTGTAACAGCCGTAGACCCACAGATCATAACTCCAGGAAGTCCTTAGAAGATCCAAGACAGGCGAACCCAGGATATTTCAAAACATTAATAAGGTATTCTATCATACTCACTGAAGCTATGGGGGTATGATCCGTTATCAAAACCGATCGACATATTACTTGTTACGGTAATAGACCCACAGATCTTAACTCCAGGGAGTCCTAGGATAACCCAGGACATTCCAACACATTAGCAAAGTAGTCTGCCATACTCACTGAAGCTATGCGGGTATGATCAGCGGTCAAAAACCGCCGACCTCTTGCTCGTTACGGCGGTAGATTCACCGGTCTTAACTCCCAGGAGTTCTCGGATGACTCAGAACATCCCAATATGTTGTTACAACATTGCACTGTAGCCTTTCATACTCACTAAAGCAGTATGGGTAGGATCTGGTTTAAAAATCTTGATGTTTCGACTTGTTTCTATGGTATACCTCTTGCACAAACGTTTCAAACGGATAGAAACAAGAGAATTCATGTTTCAATCATGCTTAGACATATCAGAACTCATAGGTTTTGCTGATACGCGTCGAATGAAGTCAAGATTATCTTAATCCATAATAAAATAGAGATTTTATTAATGATTTTAGAAACTGTAAAAATACCATTTTTATACATTTTTACCTAAAATGCTCAAACTTCAACAGCTTGTAACTTTTGAACCCCGGGGTCTAGAGAGTTGGTCCAGAAGACTTTTTTTCATGTCTCGGCGAGATCTTTCGAAAAAAGTTGGCCCCGTTCGTGTACATTCTTGGACCAGCTCCCATACAAATTTGCCCATTCTCCTTTGTTCACTTTTTGAATATATCTTGAATTTCTTTACAATCTTTTTTGAATCTCTTCCGAATCTCTTTTGAATCTCGTTTGAATCTCTTTTGAATCTCTTTTGAATCTCTTTTGAATCTCTTTTGAATCTCTTTTGAATCTCTTTTAAATCTCTTTTGAATCTCTTTTGAATCTCTTTTGAATCTCTTTTGAATCTCTTTTGAATCTCTTTTGAATCTCTTTTGAATCCCTTTTGTATCTCTTTTGAATCTCTTTTGAATCTTTTTTGAATCTCTTTTAAATCTCGTTTGAATCTCGTTTGAATCTCTTTTGAATCTCGTTTTAATCTCGTTTTAATCTCTTTTGAATCTCTTTTGAATCCTTTTTGAACCTCTTTTGAATCTCTTTTGAATCTCTTTTGAATCTGTTTCGAATTTCGTTTGAATCTCTTTTGAATCTCCTTTGAATCCCTTTTGGATCTCTTTTGAAACTTTTTTGAAATTTGAAGGTCTTTTTAATCTCCTTTGAATCTCTTTCGATTTTGTTTGAATCTCTTTTGAATCTCTTTTGAATCTCTTTTGAATCTCTTTTGAATTTCCTTTGAATCTCTTTTGAATCTCTTTTGAATCTCTTTTGAATCTCTTTTAAATCTCTTTTGAATCTCTTTTGAATCTCTTTTGAATCTCTTTTGAATCTCTTTTAAATCTCTTTTGAATCTCTTTTGAATCTCTTTTGAATCTCTTTTAAATCTTTGAATCTTTGAATCTTTGAATCTTTGAATCTTTGAATCTTTGAATCTTTGAATCTTTGAATCTTTGAATCTTTGAATCTTTGAATCTTTGAATCTTTGAATCTTTGAATCTTTGAATCTTTGAATCTTTGAATCTTTGAATCTTTGAATCTTTGAATCTTTGAATCTTTGAATCTTTGAATCTTTGAATCTTTGAATCTTTGAATCTTTGAATCTTTGAATCTTTGAATCTTTGAATCTTTGAATCTTTGAATCTTTGAATCTTTGAATCTTTGAATCTTTGAATCTTTGAATATTTGAATCTTTGAATCTTTGAATCTTTGAATCTTTGAATCTTTGAATCTTTGAATCTTTGAATCTTTGAATCTTTGAATCTTTGAATCTTTGAATCTTTGAATCTTTGAATCTTTTAATCTTTGAATCTTTGAATCTTTGAATCTTTGAATCTTTGAATCTTTGAATCTTTGAATCTTTGAATCTTTGAATCTTTGAATCTTTGAATCTTTGAATCTTTGAATCTTTGAATCTTTGAATCTTTGAATCTTTGAATCTTTGAATCTTTGAATCTTTGAATCTTGAATCTTTGAATCTTTGAATCTTTGAATCTTTGAATCTTTGAATCTTTGAATCTTTGAATCTTTGAATCTTTGAATCTTTGAATCTTTGAATCTTTGAATCTTTGAATCTTTGAATCTTTGATTTGTTTTCTTTTATTTGTTTTGTTTGAAATTGAGTGCTGATGTTATACGTTAATAATACCAGGAGCAAAACCTAATTAAATCAGATTCCTTCAATTAATGTGAAATTTATTCCAAAGCCAGAACCTTACGCCAGAACTAATTACTCACCTGACTTGACGGGAACGAAATGTATCAACTCATTCGCGGCTCATTCCAATACCGATTTCCACTGAATTGAACCCCGCACTCCGGTTTCGGAAATGGCGCGTAATTGTGGCTTTCAAGAGTCGCATAATTTGCCGTTCTTGGCGTGCGGAATTTTACACGAAAATCGAATTAGTTTATCCGTTTGGATTTTGGGCAATCGCGCCAGTCTGAGCGTGGTTTCGCTGTGTTTTGGGGGATTGAAATAAGTTCTAAGAGTTATTGCGCAAGGGAATAAAGTACTTTTTCGCGTGGTAGCATTTTTCTGATTATGGCTGGAGGTCCTATTTGAAACCGTGCTTTCGGTGCTTTTTCGAGCGCAAAAATTAACCCACTTGTTTATCAATACGTACATTACATGAATTATTTATATGACGGTAATAGCTTTTTGTGGGTGCGAAACTAGACTTAGTTACCTAGTTGATCTCAAATACCTTTCGGAACCATTTTTGAAAAAAAAAAGTTATTGGTAGATTCTCTATGGTTTAAGTGTCTAAGGCAAATTTCACACCACAACTCATTTGGAGCGTTTGGTACGGTATGTTCACGCATTCTTCCTTCTCTGTTGATTCTGTGAAATTTGATACTGCAATCAAATGCAATGTCAAACATAGCATGTCAAAACTCGCTTTTCAAACAATACAATACATACTCAAATTGGAAAACCAATCAAATCCAAATGTCAGCGGTCAGCAAACTATTTTGAAGGCTATGTCTGCCCGATGATGGATGTGTTCATGAATTCAGTGGGGTTGTGTATTTATTAAATTCAATAACCTTCGTGCTGGCGAAAATGGTCCATGTTTTGCCTTCCTCACTGAGGTAAGGCTATAATCCTGCTCTAAAAATGAACTTTCTATTAAAAGTTCCTAGACCCACCTTCATGTATACATATCTACTCAGAATCGAAAACTGAACAAATGTCTGTGTGTGTGTATGTGTGTGTGTATGTGTGTGTGTATGTGTGTGTGTATGTATGTATGTGACCAAAATTCTCACTGAGTTTTCTCAGCACTGGCTGAACCGATTTTGATCGAACTAGTTGCATTCGACTTGGTTTAGGGTCCCATACATCGCTATTGAATTGTTTGATGTTTCGATAAGTAGTTCAAAAGTTATGTATAAAAATGTGTTTTCACAAATACCCGGATTTCAATTATATGCATGTAAACGATGTCCGGATCCATCATCCGACCCATCGTTGATTAGGTAACTGAAAGGCCTTTCCAATGAGTCCAAGACATTGAAGATCTGGCAACCCTGTCTCGAGTTATGACCACTTAAGTGATATTTATGAGCGAGTCCACGAACAGGGCATACCCCTTTGTATGGGACGTCGTTTGGACCTCACCAATCTGCCTGAAATTTTCAGGGATTGTTTGTACATATAAAACTAGCATCTGGCCAAAATATGAGCACTCTAGGTCAACGGGAAGTGGGGCAAATCGGGACACAAAGTTTGAAGGTTCAAAAACGTC
This sequence comes from Culex pipiens pallens, assembly GCF_016801865.2. Classification (NCBI taxonomy): domain Eukaryota; kingdom Metazoa; phylum Arthropoda; class Insecta; order Diptera; family Culicidae; genus Culex; species Culex pipiens. The sequence goes on from NC_068939.1 coordinate 114,714,030, forward strand.
AAAAATCGTAAAAAGGCTGTAACTTGGGCAAAATTCAATTTAATTTAAAAATTCAAAATGCATCTGAAAGGGCTTAAAAAATGCAACAAAATGCAGGATAGAAAACCCCGATTGGTTAAATCTAAAGGGAGTTATTGACATTTTAGTGAAAAAATAGCACAATTTTCAAACTCAAATAAAAAAGTGTTCCATCCAGATATCAACTCGGTTCGACCTGCAGCTTGTAGGGGACATCTGGGACTACCATCTGAAACTGAGAACGCTTTGGGTAAGGCAGTTTAACATATTAAATAGATACTTTTACTTTTAGTGAATTTTTTGGATGTAAATTTTTGCTCGGGGGACCCCTTAGATCCTATTTTCTGATGATAATTTTATCATATTCGTGTTCCTGAGACAATTTCACAATAGAAACATGCATAAAAATGTATATTATCATCCATTTTAACCCTTTAAAAAATGAAAGATAAAAAAAAATAAGAAGCTGCATTTTTTCTGGTGTCATTTAGTATCCTTGGAAACGAACTTGAATTTCAATAAATGTGAATCGAAGATTTTTTTTAACTTTCATTTTTTAAAGGGTTAAAATGGATGAAAACAAACATTTTTATGCATGTTTCTATTGTGAAATTGTCTCAGGAACACGAATATGATAAAATTATCATCAGAAAATGGGATCTAAGGGGTCCCCCGAGCAAAAATTTACAACCAAAAAATTCACTAAAGGTAAAAGTGTCTATTTAATATGTTAAACTGCCTTACCCAAAGCGTTCTCATCCTCAGATGGTAGTCCCAGATGTCCCCTACAAGCTGCAGGTCGAACCGAGTTGATATCTGGATGGAACACTTTTTTATTTGAGTTTGAAAATTGTGCTATTTTTTCACTAAAATGTCAATAACTCCCTTTAGATTTAACCAATCGGGGTGCTCTATCCTGCATTTTGTTGCATTTTTAAAGCCCTTTCAGATGCATTTTGAATTTTTAAATTAAATTGAATTTTGCCCAAGTTACAGCCTTTTTACGATTTTTGACGTTTTTGAACCTTCAAACTTTGTGTCCCAATTTGCCCCACTTCCCGTTGACCTAGAGAGCTCATATTTTGGCCAGATGCTAGTTTTATATGTACAAACAACCCATGAAAATTTCAGGCAGATTGGTGAGGTTTTTTTTTTTTTTTTTTTTTTTTTTTTTTTTTTTTAATTTATATTTATTCAAATTTCTTTTCCATGTACATTCATTCAGTTAAAATATTATTGAGTGTCCAATCACAAACGATGACTTTTCACCTCAATTTTAAATACTAGCAACTTTCATTTATTCATGAAATATTGTAGCTTTCGCTATTCAGTGATTTCAAATGTAGGAGGTCCTACATGTACAAAAGGGAAAAGGGATACCTTAAAACTAACTTATAAACTATATAAAGAGCGGATCAATGCTGCTGAAGACTGCAATGATTTTTGTCGAAATGCATCAATTATCTTATTGGACATAACATCCAAAGTGTCAACTTCGGCTAATTGATGAAGTTCACTGGTGCTGAACCAGGGAGGAAGTTTCAGAATCATTTTCAGAATTTTGTTCTGAATCCTCTGAAGTTTTTTCTTCCTGGTTAAGCAACAGCTTGTCCAAATCGGCACAGCATAAAGCATGGCAGGTCTGAAAATTTGTTTATAAATTAACAGTTTATTCTTGAGACAAAGTCTAGAATTCCTGTTTATAAGTGGATACAAACATTTAATATATTTGTTACATTTAACCTGGATACTTTCAATGTGATCCTTGTAAGTAAGGTTTTTGTCAAAACCAAGTCCAAGATATTTCACTTGATCCTCCCACTTTAAATTTACCTCATTCATCTTTATAATGTGATGACTTTTTGGTTTAAGAAAATCAGCCCTTGGTTTGTGAGGGAAAATAATAAGTTGAGTTTTTGCAGCATTTGGAGTAATTTTCCATTCTTTCAAATAAGAATTGAAAATATCCAAGCTTTTTTGTAATCTTCTTGTGATGACACGAAGGCTTCTGCCTTTGGCGGAGATCAGATTGGTGAGGTCGATGCGAGATGGGTATGCTTTGCTCGTGGACTCGCTCTTATGTACTTTTTTTAAGCCGGATCTCACCTAAATGTATGTAAATTATGTCCGGATCCATCATCCGACCCATCGTTGATTAGGTAATTGAAAGGCCTTTCCAATGAGTCCAAAACATTGAAGATCTGGCAACCCTGTCTCGAGTTATGACCACTTAAGTGATATTTATGTACTTTTTTGAAGCCGGATCTCACTTAAATGTATGTAAACTATGTCCGGATCCATCATCCGACCCATCGTTGGTTAGGTAATTGAAAGGCCTTTCCAATGAGTCCAAAACATTGAAGATCTGGCAACCCTGTCTCGAGTTATAACCACTTAAGTGATATTTATGTACTTTTTTGAAGCCGGATCTCACTTAAATGTATGTAAACTATGTCTGGATCCATCATCCGACCCATCTTTGGTTAGGTAATTATAAGGCCTTTTCAATGAGTCCAAGACATTGAAGATCTGAAAACCCTGTCTCGAGTTATAACCACTTAAGTGATATTTATGTACTTTTTGAAGCTGGATCTAACCTAAATGTATGTAAACTATGTCCGGATCCATCATCCGACCCATCGTTGGTTAGGTAATTGAAAGGCTTTTCCAATGAGTCCAAAACATTGAAGATCTGGCAACCCTGTCTCGAGTTATAACCACTTAAGTGATATTTATGTACTTTTTTGAAGCCGGATCTCACTTAAATGTATGTAAACTATGTCTGGATCCATCATCCGACCCATCTTTGGTTAGGTAATTATAAGGCCTTTTCAATGAGTCCAAGACATTGAAGATCTGGCAACCCTGTCTCGAGTTATAACCACTTAAGTGATATTTATGTACTTTTTGAAGCTGGATCTAACCTAAATGTATGTAAACTATGTCCGGATCCATCATCCGACCCATCGTTGGTTAGGTAATTGAAAGGCCTTTCCAATGAGTCCAAAACATTGAAGATCTGGCAACCCTGTCTCGAGTTATAACCACTTAAGTGATATTTATGTACTTTTTTTAAGCCGGATCTCACCTAAATGTATGTAAACTATGTCCGGATCCATCATCCGACCCATCGTTGATTAGGTAATTGAAAGGCCTTTCCAATGAGTCCAAAACATTGAAGATCTGGCAACCCTGTCTCGAGTTATGACCACTTAAGTGATATTTATGTACTTTTTTGAAGCCGGATCTCACTTAAATGAATGTAAACTATGTCCGGATCCATCATCCGACCTATCGTTGGTTAGGTAATTGAAAGGCCTTTCCAATGAGTCCAAAACATTGAAGATCTGGCAACCCTGTCTCGAGTTATAACCACTTAAGTGATATTTATGTACTTTTTTTAAGCCGGATCTCACCTAAATGTATGTAAACTATGTCCGGATCCATCATCCGACCCATCGTTGATTAGGTAATTGAAAGGCCTTTCCAATGAGTCCAAAACATTGAAGATCTGGCAACCCTGTCTCGAGTTATGACCACTTAAGTGATATTTATGTACTTTTTTGAAGCCGGATCTCACTTAAATGTATGTAAACTATGTCCGGATCCATCATCCGACCCATCGTTGGTTAGGTAATTGAAAGGCCTTTCCAATGAGTCCAAAACATTGAAGATCTGGCAACCCTGTCTCGAGTTATAACCACTTAAGTGATATTTATGTACTTTTTTGAAGCCGGATCTCACTTAAATGTATGTAAACTATGTCTGGATCCATCATCCGACCCATCTTTGGTTAGGTAATTATAAGGCCTTTTCAATGAGTCCAAGACATTGAAGATCTGGCAACCCTGTCTCGAGTTATGAACACATAAGTTATACATTGTGTTCTTTTTTTCTGGATCTAAAAAAATGTTGAAACCACTCATATACCCATTTTTGGTAAAAAGTGAGGAAGGCATCAACCACATAGGTGGATTAAGTTAGTTTTTATAGAAGTACAGAAAAAAACTCACCTTTTCCCGTGGGGGTCAAATTATTTACAGACGACGGCACGCAACTCATAAATGTGATATTCGGGTAAATGTAAATACACCAGCAGCAGCCGGGCTCGAGCGATAATTAAATATTGAAATAGAGTCTTTTTATGGAAAGGCGGGGTGGGCCATAATGGCCGCGGCCTCTGCTCGGTCAACCGGGGGCCCCCGCTTTTTTTACTGCCCAATGTGGTTCACCTGAGAGTGTGTTGTTGTTTCGCACTTTCTGGGTCAGACTGGCTGGCGTCGCAGGGTTCGCAGGATTCGCGTCCATGAGCCCCGGCGGGATTAAACTCTGGGCCGTATGAATATTCAGGTGGACCATTTCCGACGGGGGACGGCAGCACAAGGTAGGATTTCGGGTTTTGATTGGTACGTTCGATGCTGATTCTAGTCAAGCCGGTGAAATCTCTTTCGGGGGAGTTTGTTTTCATTTGAATTGGGATTCGAGATGTGCACGGAAGTAAAATTGTGGCTTTTAGTTAAAAAAAATAAATCTGAGAATTTTTCATGATTTACGAAAAAAGGAAAAATCATAGGAATTTAAGGAATCTTAGGAATCTATAGAATCTAAGGTTCTCTGAAGAGTTTAAGATATCCAAGGAGTCCAAAAAATCCAAAGAATATATAGAATCTAAGAAATCCAAGGAATCAAAGGTATCCAAGCAATCTTAGGAATCTATAGAATTTTAGGAATCCAAGGAATCCAAAGAATCAGAAAAATCCAAGGGATCCAAGGAATCTAAGGAATCTAAGGAATCTAAGGAATCTAAGGAATCTAAGGAATCTAAGGAATCTAAGGAATCTAAGGAATCTAAGGAATCTAAGGAATCTAAGGAATCTAAGGAATCTAAGGAATCTAAGGAATCTAAGGAATCTAAGGAATCTAAGGAATCTAAGGAATCTAAGGAATCTAAGGAATCTAAGGAATCTAAGGAATCTAAGGAATCTAAGGAATCTAAGGAATCCAAGGAATCCAAGGAATCCAAGAAATCCAAGGAATCCGAGGAATCCAAGGAATCCAAGGAATCCAAGGAATCCAAGGAATCTAAGGAATCCGAGTTATCTATAAAATCTAAGGAATCTAAGAAATATGAGGAATCTAAGAAATCCAAGGAATCCAAGGACTCCAAGGAATCCAAGGATTCCAAGGATTCCAAGAAAAAAACGGAATCCACGGAATCCAAGGAATCCAAGGAATCCAAGGAATCCAAGGAATCCAAGGAATCTAAGGAATCTAAAGAATCCGAGCAATCTATAAAATCTAAGGAATCTAAAGAATATGAGGAATCTGAGGAATCCAAAAAATCCAAGGAATCCAAGAAATTCAAGGAATCCACGGAATCCAAGGAATCAAAAGAATCCGAGCAATCTATAGAATCTAAGAAATCTGAGGAACCAAGGAATCCAAGGAATCCAAGGAATCCATGAAATCCCAGGAATCCAAGGAATTCAAGGATTCCAAGGAATCCAAGGTATCTTAGAAATCCGAGAAATCTGAGGAGATAAAACACAATACACGATAATCAAGAGAATCATGAGAATCAAGAGAATCAAGAGAATCAAGAGAATCAAGAGAATCAAGAGAATCAAGAGAATCAAGAGAATCAAGAGAATCAAGAGAATCAAGAGAATCAAGAGAATCAAGAGAATCAAGAGAATCAAGAGAATCAAGAGAATCAAGAGAATCAAGAGAATCAAGAGAATGAAGAGAATCAAGAGAATCAAGAGAATCAAGAGAATCAAGAGAATCAAGAGAATCAAGAGAATCAAGAGAATCAAGAGAATCAAGAGAATCAAGAGAATCAAGAGAATCAAGAGAATCAAGAGAATCAAGAGAATCAAGAGAATCAAGAGAATCAAGAGAATCAAGAGAGTCAGATGTGTAAATTTATTTAAATTTTATGAATCTTGAAAAGATTCTTGGAAACGTCAGAATATAAATAATCCTTTTATTCTTATGAATGTTTTGTTATCATGAAAATTTTAAAAAGTGGTTCGGTGAAATGCCACCAAACGTGTAAATCCAGTAGTTATTCCATCTTTTGAAGCTTTGGTTACTCGCAATCTAAAATTCCAATTTTCTTCCCGTGCACCCCGAATTCAATTTGCTGCCGGAGGCCAGTCCGAGGGCGTCCCAAAATGTGGCGTTCCTCGGAGTGCGTGGGACCGTTGGACCTGTTTCGACTAACTAATAACAAAGTTGAAAATTGAATCGGAAGCCTTCGCATTGGAGACCAACACTCACTGCCAGGCTTCGTTGCCTTGCGGGGGTAAGTGGATGTTAAAAATCTAATTGAATCAGGGCAGATTTTTTCCAGGAGGGACAGGGGACGTGTGGTTTCGAAGTTGTTGGACACGCCGTGGTACGAAAATGGATGAAATTGTGTGCTTTGGAGCGATGAATAGTGGGACAAACTTTTGGGACAACTATGCGTGATTGGTTTGCTGGTAGGTGTAGTGATGAAATTGGTTGGAGTTTATCATGCTTTCTGAAAAGCTTTTGAAATGTTTATAATTAGAGAACGTGTATATTTGAACAGTGTACAACCGGAACACCTGCCTCACATATTGGTTCTGAGAACATTTGGCAATTTTGCTCATTGATTTGACATGGCTAATTGACGAGTTTGTCCCACAATTTGTTGAACCTGTCTCACAACCAGTGAAAGATGAACGTCAGTCAAGTATGTCCCAGTTCAAATGGTCTTACTCATATGTCTCAGGTCTACATTTAAGACTCTGTATTAATTTGATACCATCCTATCTCAAGTGGTTTAAACAAAAACTGGCATGTTAGTTCCAAGTTGAACCAAAATTGTCTCATTCGTTAAAAAAAATCAAATCAAACCATCCACATTAACGACCCCCGGGTCTTTTGTGGTCTCTATTGCAAGTTTCTGCTCGAACCTAGGAGTCCGTAGGCTTGAATGGGGAGAGCACCCAAACCTCTTTCTACTCTAAGGAACCTTCCACCCCAGTGTTTGAACTGACGACCTTTGGATTGCGAGTCCAACCGCCGCCAGCGATTCCACCGGAGTAGGCTTGGTTTGGTGTGTTGTTTGTACTTTATGGCATGGAGACGACTCCTACACCTGGAATGACTTAACGGCCTAACAACCAAGGCCGGGACCGACATTTTACTTCCTCATCCGATGGAAGGTTGGAGCAGATGGGAATCGAACCCAGAATCATCCGCTTACAAAGCGGACAGCGTAACCATTCGGCCACGCACTGCTCACTTCGTAACGATAACTAAATTCATAACATGTTCCGCAAACACCAACTGAGCAATCTCATCCCTAACCAGGTACTCTTCAAACCAGATTGTTGTTCCAACCGGAAAGCGACTTTTCGTGTAACACAACTGTCATCGCGCTACCGCGCGCTGCGGTGCTGATGGGACAACACCGTATGCAAATACACGCTACGTAGCGAGAGCCCTCCCGGTACACAAATACTGCTGCTCGAGACGACCGAGATTTAAAATGTAACCATTATTCTAAACAACAAAAAGCTCCTTCAGCTTTTCAGCGTTCACGTGTTGCCATCAATCCACCTAGCAGCAGTTTGTCTCACCAGGGAGGGTGCGCTTCTTCGTCGCTAAATGTCTTTCCAAGCAATTTAGCTTAATGTCAAGCGCGCGGGTTGTCCCACCACCCCCGCGCTTCTTACGGTTTCTCGAGGCTTGTGTTGAAAGGATGCGCGCCCTCTCTCTCTCTTTTTTTAAGCTCGTCTGTTTTTCTTCCACAAATGAACGGGTATCGCGTTACATATGCTGCGTGAGGGTGGTGGTGGTGGTGGTGGGGGTTTGTTCTACCGCCACAACAAGTCTAACAAGGATGGAAGGGATGTTTCGACCTGGTACACGCGGGGAAAGGGTTGAACAGTGATGGTAAGGTTATGAGACATGGATTTACATTGAAGTTGAAATTCCAACGTGAATTTGTAGAGTTTGTCTCACGTTTGTTAGAAGAAAAAGGACTTTTGTTGTCTCACCATTTTTTGATTTCAGTCTTACAATTGTTTCATGCCCATTTGACCCAGCTGTCTCATGATTAATCAACGGCTATCCAGAAGAGCTGTCCCATCATTAGTTATTGTCCTGTCAAATCTTATTCTGAGATTTCCAACGGTGTCCAAGTGACACATCTGTCCCACAATCATTTTTAACAGCCAAATATGAGTGTATTTGTTGTTATTATTACGAGTGAGTTTTATCGGCTGGAATTTTCAATGATGTCCAAGTGACACATCTGTCTCACTTGCATGTGTACAGATAAATACTAGGATCTGTTTAGTGGTGTAGCAATGAGTTAGTATCTCAATCAACTCGCTGCTGCCAAGATACTTACAGATGAAAACATGACTAGCCACGGTGCCCAACTGACGGGTTTGTCTCAAGGCGAGTTAATTATGCCCTTGTGACACGGGTGTCTCAGGACGGTATGAAATAGCTAATGACTATGTACTGACAAGTACTTGGGATTGTATAAACTCAATTGGAAAACGATAGTTTCATGACGATCTGATTTTACTGTCTCATGGTTTAACAATGACCAACCTGAAGGAGCTTGTCTCACTTTTTGATTTGTTGATTCCTGATATCTTTTGTAAGATTCTTGTTGAACACATTAACCACTGATTTAGGTGTGTCCAACACGGAGGTTTGTCTCACAATAAAGTCATGTCCAAGTGGCAAATCTGTCCCATCTTCATGGACTAAATTAGTTATAAATTATTTAAAGATTACCAATTGGTACAATTTGTCCCACAACAAGTAAGCTCCCCCTGCAAACTTGTCCCATAACTCGAGGATCACTGTACGCGGACGAAACGTACCACCGTTCTTGAAATTCTACACCCAGGAAGGTAAACCTTCTAGAACACGCTACACGTGTTGTATTTGCAAAGGTGCGGTTCTGGAGAAGGGGGGAGGACTCCACGTGTAGCCAGGGGTTGAAGGATTATCATGTTAGTTAGATGAATTTCACTTTTCAAGCTTGCCGTCGTCGTCGTTGGCGTCTCCATCTGGTCGTTTCAGCTTCAAAACGGTAAATCTGCGTCTTCAAGCTGGTTGATGATGCTGATGAGAAAACGGGACTCTTTCACGACACGTCGACGACGACGACGAGATGAAGACAAATGAAATCTTCAAACTCATACGCGGTGAGCAAAAGGAGCGCGCGGGTTCTGGCGCAGAAACTTGGCACGGAGCTGCTCCGGAATCCATCATCCTGTCACCCTGACTGGAAGTGGTTTGGGGCTGACGGCAAAAATCAGGGACCGCTCGTGTAAGGTACGTGGTTTCATTAAAACTATGGCAATCAGCGAGATTGGGAAATTTTCGAGCGATTTTCGGGTTGGGGGTGACGGAGATGGTGGGAGGGAAAGTGATTATTGGCATTTGGGACGAAGGAGAGGAAAACTCGAGCTTTTTCATTCTTGTTATCGTTTTCCAGGGAAGTTTGGCGATGGACGACATGGTTCTGGAAGTGCTATCGATTGAAAGCGATGTGATTTTTCTACTTTGTGTCAAAATGGAAATCGATTCTGTCTGATTCATGTGATAAAATTGAAATTTGCCTTCGAAGTGCTTTGACAAATACTCGAACTTAATAGTCTTCATAAAATTGGGTAAAATTTAAATTTGTTTTAAAGATTTTTCTGAGATTTAAAAAAAAAGTTATGAAAACTTCAAATTTCAAATACAACAAAACTCACAGCTCAAGTCAACAACCTCGTCCCGGTTCACGGCCCACGGTTTATGTGTGTCACCATCCTGTGTCACGCTTCCACAAATACTGCACCGACCCAGAAGAGGATTCCGGAGAACAATTGAATTCGACCCCGGGCCACCTCCACGAGAAAGGTCGTCGTCCGGGCAGAGGAAGCGCGTATTTGTACACGATGTTTGCCCCCCGAAAAATTGTTGTCCTTCTGGGATGGGAATAGAACCTGCACGTGTCGCGTCACGTTGAGGGAGTTTGGGGTGAAGAATAAAAATGCTTTGTCATTGTGTGACACCTTGGTTCAGCGACGAGGACGAGGACCCTGGCTGTCATGTCATGTCGCTGGCTCTCAATTGGATAACAATTGCAGGTGTGGACACTTGAGAGTGCATGTCACATGCAGAGAACCACTTGTTACTGTGAAAAGAGGACAGTGGAGAAACATGTTAAAATAATTATTTTTTACACTTATTTTTTTTTGTTTGTCCACTTTTTAATATGTTAATATGCTCTCCAATTTTTTTATTTTTTTAGGGGAGAGTGGGGAGATTTAATGTTCTTTTTTGTATCGCACCAAACTTTTTTAATTGCTCACAAAACTATGAACTTTTTGCATGAATTGAATGCTTAAACATTCAACTATGTTTGGTTGAAAAGGGTATTTAATATGATGAACTTTTCGAGTCATGCAAAGCGCTTAAAAAAATATTTTTAACCGGCATTTTCAAAATGCTAGGGGTAACTTGATCCCCGTTTCAACATTGTGAAGAAATCTTAAGCAAAATATTTTATGTTCATCAAAACTAATGATTTTCTATAAGTTACAGCCATTTCACATAAAGCCGAATGCTTGTGTTCAATATATAACACGTTTATTATGTAAAATATTTAAGAGCGAGTCCACGAGCAAAGCAGACCCATCTCGCATCGACCTCACCAATCTGCCTGAAATTTTCAGGGGTTGTTTGTACATATAAAACTAGCATCTGGCTAAAATATGAGCACTCTAGGTCAACGGAAAGTGGGGCAAATCGGGACCAAAGGTTAAAGGTTAAAAAACGTCAAAAATCTTGAAAATGCTATAACTTGGGCAAAATTCAACTTAATTTCAAAATTTAAAATGCATCTGAAAGGGATTAAAAAATGCAACAAAATGCAGGGTAGAACATCTCAATTGGTTACTTCTAAAGGGAGTTATTGGCATTTTAGTGAATAAATAGCATAATTTTCAAACTCAAATAAAAAAGTGTTCCATCCAGATATCAACTCGGTTCGACCTGCAGCTTGTAGGAGACATCTGGGACTACCATCTGAGACTGAGAACGCTTTGGGTAAGGCAGTTAAACATATTAAATAGACACTTTTACTTTTAGTGATTTTTTTTGGTTGTAATTTTTTGCTCGGGGACCCCTTAGATCCCATTTTCTGGTGATAATTTTGTCATATTTATGTTCTTGAGACAATTTCACATTAGAAACATGCATAAAAATGTTTATTTTCATCCATTTTAGCCCTTTAAAAAATGAAAGTTAAAAAAAATCTTCGATTCACGTTTATTGAAAATCAAGTTCGTTTCCAAGGATACTAGATAACACCAGACAAAAGCAGCTTCTTAATTTTTTTTTACTTTCATTTTTTAAGGGTTAAAATGGATGAAAATAAACATTTTTATGCATGTTTATAATGTGAAATTGTCTCAGGAACACGAATATGACAAAATTATCACCGGAAAATTTGATCTAAGGGGTCCCCCGAGCAAAAAATTACAACCAAAAAAATCACTAAAAGTAAAAGTGTCTATTTAATATGTTAAACTGCCTTACCCAAAGCGTTCTCAGTCTCAGATGGTAGTCCCAGATGTCCCCTGCAAGCTGCAGGCCGAACCGAGTTGATATCTGGATGGAACACTTTTTTATTTGAGTTTGAAAATTATGCTATTTTTTTCACTGAAATGCCAATAACTCTCTCTAGAATTAACCAAATTAAATGCTTCTCCCTGCATTTTGTTGCATTTTTTAAGCCCTTTCAGATGCATTTTGAGTTTTGAAATTAAATTGAATTTTGCCCAAGTTATAGCCTTTTTAATATCTTTGATGTTTTTGAACCTTCAAACTTTTTGTCCCGATTTGCCCCACTTCCCGTTGACCTAGAGTGCTCATATTTTGGCCAGATGCTAGTTTTATATGTACAAACAACCTCTGAAAATTTCAGGAAGATTGCTGAGGTCGATGCGAGATGGGTATGCTTTGCTCGTGGACTCGCTCTCGAGAAGATTTCCTTAAACCCAAGCACGAAAGTTAGACTTCTGAATAAATCATTTTTTCCAAAAGCAAACCTTAAATATTTACTTTGCAAAAAAAGTAAAGATTTTTTTCTGACAAAATTTATCTCCACCACTCCCACTGTGCCTCCATCACCACCACTGGCGCCCCACAGTCTGACGTTCCAGATTTGCCGGTTACGTGGCCTGCCGTTTCGGAAGCTGAACAGTTTTTCTTGTTTTTCATCCAACTCTTGTTGCCCTTTCTTCACCGACGCCGTCGTCGCCGTTCTGGGGAGGAAAATATTTTAGCTAATTGGCAATAAATTATTTTCTTCTGTTCGTATTCTGAAGGCGGGCGCGCGCGGAAAGGTGATGGGCCCAGCATGTCCTCCAGTAGAGCCCCACTTTATTGCGGACTTTATGTGTCCCCACTGGTGGTGGCCGAAGGATCCCGTTGGAAACTCATCGGGGACGCTGCCGTATATCATTCCGGGTGCTGACTGGGGGCGGCTGGGAAATTCACTCTGCGCTGACGCTAAACATATTTCATGACGTCGTAATCAAATGAAAATTAACTCCCATTTGGCACCAGCCAGCCAGTCGGATGGAGCATACAGGACGTCCGGAAAAGTTGGAAATATTTGTCCCTGGTGGGCGAATGAATTTCGCGAGCGATGGGAAAATTGCTCGAAGGATGGTGCTGGTCTTTTTCTAGCTTTGCTTGGATGTGTTGTTGGGTTGTAAGAAATTAGTAGCAAACTTGAAAAGCAGTTTGTACTTTTTCTTGAAACTATGCAATTAAGGTCAACTAGAAGAAATCAGTATCTCAGTCTAAAATTTTGGTTTTTGGGTCATAATAATTAATTTATTGCAATCTTCCCAAATTAATTATAATTTTTCAAGAGTTATTTTTTTTCGACAAAAGCCAGCTCCTACTACCGTTGTGCTGGAAAGGAAACGGATCATTTATCACTTCGTTTTTCCACGTCAGATTTTCCTTGCCCTTCCCGGGTTGATTGTGCCGCGATTCCTCGCTCCGCAGACCCAACCAAAACAACTTCCACCACTAGACGACGACGGCGGTGTCATATTTCAAGAGATTATTCACATAATGCCTGTGATACGCGCTTTCCGGGGGCTTGGCCCCGGGGTCTTCTGGCTACGATTCAGGGATCAGGCTCGTTCAAACCATGTGAATTGCGTGTGGAGACTGCCGCCTGCCAGGGAGGAGGCTTGATTCCCAGCAGGAGAGGTCGAAAATACAAGAGATGGTAATTGAAAAAGGCTCCCATAATGCACAAATGGATGTACTTTAGTTTTTTTCGGTTATTGGGAAGGTTCGTGAAAAATTAATTTCTTGAATACATAAAAAGTTTAATGTTTTAATTTTAATAAGAAGAGTTTTTATTCTTTCATCCATCCAGAAAGATTAAAAAAAAAGATTAAACCTGAAATCATTACATTAATTAATAATTGTCAATTACCATAGAATTACTCAACAATATGCAATACAACAACAACAAAATCCAGCAAAAAAACAAAATCAAGAAAAATGATTCCCACGCACAAAAAAAAAAATCTGCAAATTCATGCATATTCAAGCAGGTGCCAGGTGATCTGCCGGTGGCGTTAAGCAGAAAACGCACCCCGCCACCCACCCAGAACCGATCGGAGTTATGCTCGATTTATGCAGTGTCAGCGCACAGTTCACTACATATTCCATGTTTATTCTTTTTATACTGTATTTTGCTGGTTGGTTTTTTCTTGGTGCCACCCGAAAAAAAAAACCCAGGCCGATAAATATTTAATCGAACGAGCATCGCCAAAAAAAATGGCGTGGTTTGCCCGGAAGGTGGTGTGTCTGTGTGTGCAATGGATTTTGATTTAATTCATTATTCCTGGGAGATTTTTGTTTTCAATTTTGGGAATCGATTTATCGTTTGAATTTATTTTACCTAAATGGTTGAGTGTAGTCTTGAAGATTATTTCAAAGCATATTTTTTGTAGAATTTTTGGCAGCATTTATACATGATTAGCATTAGTTTAATAGTAGAACAACCATGAAAGATTAACTTTTAAAATGACGACATTGATATGATTATTTTTTCGCTAAGAAATGTTGCTAAACTAACATGTTCGAAATATTCTATTTTTTTATCTATACAACGATGCTACGTCAAACCAGCAGGATCCAAATCAAGAGTGCTACGATTGGCTCAAATGAAACTTTAGTTGGTGATTTGAAGGAAACGGGACTTTATACCTGAAAATATGTTTAATGATTTTTGGTATATCAATCGAGCCTAACAAAAATTTTGCGAAAAAAAAAACGTTCGAAAACGCAAATTTCTAAACCAACCTACTTTTCCTTGAACCACACTAATCGCTAAACAAAAATACAGCTGTGGTTTTTGGCCAAGGGAATCCCATGCTAAATTTTAGCCAAATCGGAGCACTTTAGATTTAGATTCTGATAGATTTCATACATTTTCTTTTCTTTTTCAAATAAATTTGCTTTCCCGGTACTTTGTCACTCTAAGTGTGTTACTTTTTAAAAATACTTTAATGACACGAAACCAAATCATTAGTTAACTTGAACATTAAATAAATCATGTCAGATTTATCCGGAATTTACAAAGGTTATTTTGTGATTCTAGATTGACCCAGTAACATTGAAGTAACTCTAGAAAATCCCAATAATTCTTGTAATTAATGGTAATTCAATGATAATTACTTTTTTTGAATCAAACTACAGAAAATGATTAAATAATTAAAAGAAAAACTATTAAAAACAATTATTTCAATAAACCTTTCTCTAAATTCATTTCTGGTCTACATATTTTCATGAAAGGAGTTTGCAGACGTTCTTCAGTAGTTCAACTCTTGTAAATCAAGAATAACTCGAAAATCCCGCTGTTCGTAAAATATTTGCCTATGATCCTAGTAATTACTGGTAATTCTATATTAAGGCTTCATCCATAAAGTACGTCACGCTAAAATCAGTCAAAATTTACTCCCCTCCCCCCCTTTGTCGCGCTTTTCCTATACTTATAACATGCAATGTCACACTTGCTCAGACCCCCCCTCCCCCCCCTAGAGCGTGACATACTTTATGGATGACGCCTTAGGAAAATCTGGCAACACATAATGATGGAACAATGAAAAAAATCATTATTATACGGCTAATTCTCCGCCAACTCACACAGCAGTTGCCCCGATCCCTCTTCGATTTGCGTGAAACTTTGTCCTAAGGGGTAACTTTTGTCCCTGATCACGAATCCATTTTTTGATATCTCGTGACGGAGGGGCGGTACGACCCCTTCAATTTTTGAACATGCAAGCAAAGAGGTGTTTTTCAATAATTTGCAGCCTGAAACGGTGATGAGATAGAAATTTGGTGTCAAAGAGACTTTTATGTAAAATAAGATGGCGTACTCTGAATTCCGGAAAAAACGTATTTTTCATCGAAAAAAAAAAACATAAAAATAGTTTGAAAAACTCTGCCATTTTCCATTGCTCAACTGTAACATTTTTTGGCACATGTCATTTTAAGGGAAATTTAATGTAATTTTCGAATCAACATCGACCCAGAAGGATCAATTTTTAATTTAGAAAAAAAAATCATTTTAAATTTTGTTTTTTTTTACAGGGTTATATTTTAGAGTGTAACAATGTTCTACAAAGTTGTAGAGCATAAGAAAATAAGAAGTTTACTTATAAACATAACGAGTTATCGCGATTTTACGAAAAAAAAAAAGTTTTGAAAAATTTACTTTTAGCGTTTCTCTTTGTTTCGTCGTCCGTGTTTGTCGCGGGTGACCATGAACGGTCATGATCAACGACGACCAATTTTTTGCAAAAATGACCCTTCTGGACCAATGTAGATTCGAAAATTACATTAAATTTTCCTTAAAATGACATGTTTAAAAAAAAATTACAGTTGGGTAACGGAAATTGGCAGAGTTTTCAAAACTTTTTAAGTGTTTTTTTAATGATAAATACGTTTTTTGTTATTCTAAGTACGTCATCAAATCGGGCGTCCAATTTTACATAAAAGTCCCTTTGACGCCAAATTTCTATCCCATCACCGTTTCAGGCTGCAAATTATTGAAAAACATGTCTTTTTTCGCATGTTCAAAAATGAAAGGGGTCGTACCGCCCCTCCGTCACGAGATATCAAAAAACGGACCTCAGATTCGTGATCAGGGACAAAAGTTACCCCTTAGGACAAAGTTTCACGCAAATCGAAGAGGGGTCGGGGCAACTTTTCCCGATTTCGTGTGAGTTGTTAGAGAACTACCCATATACTCTTTTTAACATGAGAGATAACCAACAGCCGTCTGAATAACTCAATAAAAAACCCCTACAAAAACCTATTTATTGCACTGAATCAATTACACAAAAAATAGTTTGTAAACTTTTTTAAATGAAAAAAGCGTAAATTTAAAAAAAAATCTAGAGAATTTTTTATTTTAACACTGAGAATACTGTGGTTTGGTTGAGCGTTTGAGCAGAATGCATTATTGAGAATATGAGGAAGTAAACTAACCATCATGCTTTTAAAGACTGTGAGAGGAAGCATTCACTTATCGGCCTGATTCAGAATTTATCGGCTTTGAAAGACTAGTTTAAAATATACGCTAGCAGCTAAGCATAGTTATAAGTGAATTTTGTGTGATTCCTAGTGGTTTCTGGAAGTTCTTAATAATTTTGGGATAGTTTAAAAAAAATCCGTATCAAATTTCCAGTAAACCTGATAATTCCATTCAGACTGGTTAGTTTTCCTTGATGCTGGAAACTCCTTGCCAAAAATGATGTTTTTTTTTAACAGTCGTTAAACATGTACACTGATATTCGATAGACAAATTATCAACATTCATTTCTTTTCTTCCTTTCCAGGTAAAACATTCCTTTCAACAATGATGATGCTACTGAGTGAAAAAAGGATAAGTCATAAATCTTTACATGGTTTTGATGTCATGTCACGTCATGATTTGATCTTCTTGTTTAAACCAGGATGTTTATTTAAAAAACCAACCAACTTTTTTTTAAATTAAAACTTTATTTTTAAGACCTATTTTCATTGATATTAGAAGATAAGATCACAATAAAAATACGGTCAGGTATCTAGTACTAGACAAGAAAATGCATTTCTTAGTAAATCCATCTTGGTGCAATTATCATTATTTTCCCAACTTCTCTTAAAGAGATCACATTTCTGCTCGGTACGTAACACTGCCGACTATCGTCCCTTGATTCCGAACCATTTACCGTTCACCATCGTTGGAACACCATGTCGGCAGCGTGGAGTCAATTGATATTTATTCCACCAGCCCCTGGGTCAATCAGCTCAAACCTGCATCAAAGTCCAGTTGGTTACTTGCTTGAAGCTCTGTTCTCACTCTGTTCCATCATTACCCGTTAATTGAACGTGACACCCGGTGTCTTTTGACCTTTTGTACTGGTGCTCTAATTGATGCACAAGATCTCCGTTCCCATACAACCCGTCAGCCAGCAGCTGCAGTCTCAAACCAGAAGTGACTGTCGGTTTATTCTTGTTCGCTTCAGTTGAACTTGACGAGAATTTATTTAATTTCTTTTTTATCGTGAATCTTATTGTGTTACTGAATTCAGAATTTAATTGTAGCACAATTTTAAAGCAAAACATCTTGCAGCGTTTAAGAGCTTCAAGGATTTCTCCAAAAAATCCTCGCCTCAAAGCTCTCCAGAAAATTTGCGAAAAAAGCTCCCCATAGAATCTCCTACTTGGCACTCAGGCACGCACTCTCCATCGAAATGTGGCCAAATTTATCTTCCATTTTAAGAACTCACCCCCGTTCATCCCAACCACTCGCCTCAGCCGGCACTTACCCCCTTCCCGGGAGGGAGCGTTGAAATGAATTCGGGAAATCTCGTTGCAAAGTGCTGGAATTGAGTTTTAAAAATTGAGCCCCTTTCCTTTCGTTCCACGTTTCCCAAAAAACGAACTCCAAGGAAGCAGCAAAAAAAAGGACTCACAGTCGAGCCAATTCTCGGCACGCTTCGGCGCCATTTCGATGTATTATTCATGGTTCTATTACAAACGTATCAATTTTTAATGACCGATACCGGTGGTAGTGCCGTGTGGTCCCACGGAGCAAAAAAAAGAGGGACTCACGCGTAAAATGGTCGTCATTAAATGGTTTTATTTATGGCTCGGGTGCAGAGCACCAGCATAGTGGTTACGGGGCGAGAGTTGAACTGAACAAAAAAATGGCCGCTAATTATTATGTGGCCTCGAAAGTGAGTACTGTTTGATGGTTTTCAGAACAGTGGAATACGTGGGATAAAATTTGGTCAAAATCTGATACAAAAAGGAAAATAAATTTTCCTTTTAATATCATTGGTGAATTTATGAATTTAATGACACTGGTAATAGATTTTTATTTTAAAACTTTTATGTGATATATTATGAATGATTCATCTTGCCAAAAAATCATTTAACAATTAAATACACAAATCTCTCAGTTAACGTTTGAAGATTGTTATCAAAATTCTTATGTCAACATCATTTTTGGGGGAAAAAATCAGATGGAGGGAGATAAAAACTTTTCAAAATAATTTTAATGACCTAATTGAAAAAAAAAAACCAGTAATTGAAATTACAATATTTTAAGTTTTTAATACATAACATTTTTATGTAATTTTCACTGTAACAAAAATATCAAATTTAAAAAAAAAGATTAAGACTGTTGTCAAATAAAAAAGAGATAAAAACTTTTCAAAATAATTGAAATGACCTCGCCTCGTGGCGCGGTGGTTAGCGGCTTCGGCTGCCGATCCCTAACTTGCTATGGGGCGCGGGTTCGATTCCCGCCTTATCCTCCTTGCCTTCTATCGGATGGGGAAGTATTAGTCGTTCCATTTGCGTAAAAGAAGTTTTGGGTGACTCACCACACATAACCTTCGGACGCCTAGAAATTAGCAGAAACTTGCAACAGAGACCACAAAAAAGACCCGAGGGTCGTTAAAGTGGATTGCTTTGCTTTGCTCATTGAAAAAATATAGTAATTGAAATTACAATATTTTAAGTTTCTTATACATAACATTTTTGTGTAATTTTCACTGCATAAAAAATCTATTTTTTTGAAAAAAAAAGATTGAAATTTTGTATCAAATAAAAGGGAGATAAAAACTTTTCAAAATAATTGTAATGACCTCATTGAAAAAAAATACAGTAATTGAAATTACAACATTTCAAGTTTTTTATACATATCATTTTGATTTAATTTTAACTGTATAAAAAATCTAATTTTTTGAAAAAAAGGATTAAAATTTGTATCAAAATACCATGAATGTGTTGCTATTCAATTCTTTTTCAATTCAATTATGTTTATTTCTGTAGTTAATCAACTATCAATCGTTTTTGAAAAAGCCAAATAGAGTTTTGGATGATCTATAAAGCTGTGTTTAATACTTCTATCTCAGTGGATACAGTGGCAAATTTTCAAATAAAATTCAAACAAAAAAACCATCAGTTTGATAATTTTCAAAAATTACAATTTTCTCATAATATCACTTCTTTTTGCCTTCCTCCTGAGGTAAGGCTATAATCCTGCTCTAAAAATGAACTTTTTATTAAAAGCTCGGAGACCCACCTTCATGTATACATATCGACTCAGAATCGAAAACTGAACAAATGTCTGTGTGTGTGTATGTGTGTGTGTATGTATGTATGTGACCAAAATTCTCACTGAGTTTTCTCAGCACTGGCTGAACCGATTTTGACCAAACCAGTTGCAATCGACTTGGTATAGGGTCCCATACATCGCTATTGAATTGTTTGAAGTTTCGATAACTAGTTCAAAAGTTATGTATAAAAATGTGTTTTCACATATATCCGGATCTCATTTATATGCATGTAAACGATGTCCAGATCCATCATCCGACCCATCGTTGGTTAGGTAATCGAGAGACCTTTCCAATGAGTCCACAACATTGAAGATCTGGCAACCCTGTCTCGAGTTATGACCACTTAAGTGATATTTATGTACTTTTTTGAAGCCGGATCTCAATTAAATGTATGCAAACGATGTCCGGATCCATCACCCGACCCATCGTTGGTTAGGTAATCGAGAGACCTTTCCAACGAGTCCACAACATTGAAGATCTGGCAACCCTGTCTCGAGTTATGACCACTTAAGTTATATCTGTGTACTTATTTTTCTGGATCTAAAAAAATAGCTGAAATATGTGTCCAAACCACTCATATTACCCATTGTTGGTAAAAAGTGAGGAAGGCATCAACCACATAGGTGGATTAAGTTAGTTTTTTTTTATATATAAATTTAAGATATATTTAACCCTTTTAGCCTGAATTATAAAACAAATATTTCAAATATTTTTTGGAAATCATCGTTTGTCCTGAAGGATTCAAAATTAATAAAACAAAAATTCTATGCAGTCAGATTGAAAAAAAAATGTTGAAAATGTTTAGATTCGTAACGTTTGGAAAAAGTTACATTAATACTTCAGATTATAATTTTAAGTACCTTCTGAAGAAAAAAGGTAAAAAAAGGTGATTATTATTAACAAGTATTTTTTTTTTATTTCGTTAGGCCAAAGCACATTAGGATGTAACAAAATTGACTTTTTGGCGGGAACTCAGGGGTTTGTTCCGGTGGGCATACTGAGCCCAAATCCCAAATATGAGCTTGATTGGGCGTAACAGGAGCTGGCGCTTTGCATTTGAATTTTAAATGGAATTTAACCTTATTTTCAACATCACCGGCGTGTAGGCCAGATCCTTGAGCATCTTTTGGTATGTATAACATTGAAGTTTGGAGCACCCTGGAGCTCGGTACAGACCTTCAAAGTTTGGCATTTTTTCGTAAAATCGACCCCGGAAAAAAGATATGCGTCACATCTCGCGACGCCCGAGGCGCCATTTGATTTTGCTGGGACCTACCTACTGTTTTTTCTGAACATTAAACTTAGATTTATCAAAAACTGATGTAGTTGGTACATGAACTGAACATTTAAATTTACTAAATATTCAACATATTTTTTGAAAAATCCAAACATACTTAAAAGGATCATCAACACATTAATATGACTTTTGCATTGTATACAGTTGACTGAATTTCAAATTTTATTGCAGTTGTTTTTCTTATTATGTTTAATGAAATAGTCCAATTGAAAAACTAGATTGACATAGGTTTATTTTTTTACTTTGGACCTCAGAACTGATTTTAAATAAATGTTTCAAGTTTTTCATTGAGTCAATTTCAAATCAAATTAGCTCTCAATTCTAACAAAATATGTTTTAGTATAGTTTTGAATAAAATTCTTTCAAAAAATTTATGATCTCCATCATTTTGCCGAGCCATAAATGAATATATCTCAAATTCCACTCAATTATGACCAGTTTTTCATTATCGCAACACCTCCAGCTCACTGTTCATCGTCAGTCATAAAACCACCAAATAATGACATAATCCTTTTTCCTCTCTTCTTTTTCCAAAGTATCCAAACCGAACGCACCTTGTCATTACGGCCACGGCTTGTTCTCTAACAGGTTGAAGCAAGAGGGAAAAAGTGGAAAAACTCTCCCACCCATTAGCCACAGTCGCATTTACCTCCATCAACCGGGAAAGCATTTTCTCATAAAATTCAATTGCATGACACCTTATTCTATCCCATTAAACTTGGTGAGTTTTAAGCTCCGTCCCTCCCCCGCTCTTCCCCTTCTTCTTCGTGGTGGTGGTGGTGGTGAAAGCTCAAAAGTTGTCAAGCCAGGAGTGTTTCGCTATTCCGGCAACCACCAACCGCCGCGAAAAACCACAATGGCCGTGGTCGCCAGCACCACCACCTTTCGAGGAGGAGAGTAAATTGAGGGAAAATAAAGAGTGACAATGGCGCGGGTTTTGTTGTGGAAACTATTGTCGTCGTTGTCGCACCGGAATCCATTATTGTGTGCTGCTGTTCATGCTTTCCTCATTTACATCACCTTGTGCCACAATGATGAGGGTTGAAAGTTCGTGGCAGGGGTTTTTTTTGTTGCTTCTGTGTTGGGGTCTTCCTTAATGTGTCCTGGCCGGGAGGAGTGCTTAATGGGAAGCGACTCTGATGAGAGGGAAAGTTGGCATGAGTTTTAAAGTACCTTATTTACAAAAATTTTTCCTCTATTTAAATTTAAAATTTCAATTGAGATGATTTTGGGGTTTATTTTCAAAAAATAAATGGAATAAACTCAAATAATAAATTGAATTTCACAAAAAAATGTGCTACAGGAACCATAATTCAAGCAACCTCTGTCCTTTTCTATCATCGGCTTACCAGAATTTTGATCATGAATTACAACTTTCATACAGTTTTTTTAATAGTTCAAAGTAATAAAAAGCTTAAATAAAAGTGAGCAAGAAGCTGTTTATTAGGGTGGGTCATTTTTTTCGAAAGTGCTCGGATCCGGCTGAAATAAAGTCCATATTGTAGAGGGTACCCATAGGGACTCTCATACCAAATTTGAGCTCATTTGGTTGAAAACTGGCTTGTCGCTCGGGGGTTAAAGTTTACATGGAAATTACTATGGAAAACGCGTGCTTTAGCTTCAAACGCTCCTACAAGCTAAGCGACAAACTTTAGTCCACACTTACACTAGGTAGCCGTGTCGGGGGTGGTCCAAGGAACATTTTTCTCTAAGGGTTCATGGTCATCCGTTCAACCCTGAGCTTGCGCAAAGCCGAAACATCCGGCGACGCCGGAATTCTTCGAATCTCAGTTTTAACGGTCAACGCATGCTACAAACTATGACAGAAGCATCGTTTGATTGAATGGAAAACGCGACGCCAAACGTCAACTCACTGTTTGGAAGCTAATGTGAGGGTTTGCCTTTTGTTTTGCGCTTTTCCAACAAAGTGTTTTTTTCTTGAAAAATAAAATAGTTTTCAATAGGTAAGATGAAAATAATCATGGCCTCCGAACCCGAGTTCGTCGTAGAGCGGGTCGTTGCGAAGAGAACCCGGCGCTAAAAGGTCCAGTTTCAGATCAAGTGGAAACTTACGAGGATTCCAAAAACACCTGGGAACCGGAGAAAAATCTCAACTGCCAGGATCTTCTGGAGAAATCTGCACGCGAGGAGGGCGAAAAGCGGGTCAGCCACGACAAGCGAACATGGATCGGGTCGTAGAAGATGGGGGGCCCTCCGGTGATTCCGGCCAAACGAACGAAGGCCAAAAACGGATTCAAAAAGGTTACGTGGCGGAGAAGTTGGAAGGAGTGCCCGAAGAGGACGGCGAACGGACGTTCCTGGTTCGTTGGAAGGGAGTCGACGAGGTGGAACTGGTCCAGTCCAAGATGGTCCGCCTGCACGTTCCGGCGCTGGTGATTTATTTCTCTGAGAGCCGTATCATCAACGCGGCCAAGATAAGCGTGCAGTAGAAGTTTAAGTGATACAATGTTGAAGATATTCATAAAACTTTAGTAAAATAACTTTTATTGGTCTTAAAAATAAAAAATAAAAAAAAACTATACTTTCTTAGTATGTTTCTTACAAGTAGAAATATTATCAACGTAAACCGATGCTAACCGCTTCAATAAGGACAATGATTTCATGTCCTGTCCATCCCGATGGCTCTTCCGGTGAACATCTCGCCGACGATGCCGCTGGACCTGCCAGACGAATCCCAATCCGGCTATTCCGCTGGCACTGTGCATCGAGCAACCACTTCCCTCCACGAAGTCCAACCGTAACTACCTCTACATGTCCTGCCATCCCTTAATTCGAATAATTCTCTATAGAAATAAGCATGAAAACAATTATGAATAATTTGTTATTAAATACAAAAAAGCAAACACCACAATGATGAACCTTTTTTTGCCTTTAAACAGTGAGTTGACGTTTGGCGTCGCGTTTTCCATTCAATCAAACGATGCTTCTGTCATAGTTTGTAGCATGCGCTGACCGTTAAAACTGAGATTTCGAAGAATTCCGGCGTCGCCGGATGTTTTGGCTTTGCGCAAGCTCATGGTTGAACGGATGACCATGAACCCTTAGAGAAAAATGTTCCTTGGTCCACCCCCGACACGGCTACCTAGTGTAAGTGTGGACTAAAGTTTGTCGCTTAGCTTGTAGGAGCGTTTGAAGCTAAAGCACGCGTTTTCCATAGTAATTTCCATGTAAACTTTAACCCCCGAGCGACAAGCCAGTTTTCAACCAAATGTGCTCAAATTTGGTATGAGAGTCCCTATGGGTACCCTCTACAATATGGACTTTATTTCAGCCGGATCCGAGCACTTTCGAAAAAAATGAACCACCCTACTGTTTATAGTTGATGTATCTGAAATATTTGTTTGCTATGAGAAAAAGTCATACCTTTTTCGGTTTTGTATGACACATTTTGAAGTGCTTCAAATTCCAAATCTTTTAGATGCATGCGAAAGTGATCAAGTTTTACGCTAAGGCGAGAATTTTTTTGAATGTTTTTGGGACTTTAGTGCCCGTTTTACCTCACTTCCCTTTGCCATAGAAGGCTCATATTTGGAATGAGATCATTTCATGTATAGACAAAATAAACGCTGAAACTGCCTTTTTATACCTTCCCTCTCTGAGCAAAATCGAGGTATATTATAAACATAAACCATGAAAAAAAAAATGCAAACGGAATTATAAGAAGACTTTTTTTTAATATTTTCCTAAAATTTAGTCCTCATACATTTTTTTAAACTAACAGGCTCTCAGGCTCAGGTTCAGGCTCAGGCTGAAAAAACAATCAATACTAAAAAAATATTTAAAGAAGATGTTGAAATATTTTCAAACAATACTGAAAAAATCGATAAGAATTGAATTAGTTCATGTAACACATAAAAATACTGATTTCGATCTAATTCACCATAGTTTAACCACATTTTTCAAATAATTTGTTTGTGAATGATAAAAAATGCCAATCAGCTGATTTAAGAATATTACGTTTCAATATTTATAATTTTTACTTCAAACATTATAAATTTATTCGAAACAACCTACAACAAACAAAGAGCTCAAATTCATTCAGCATCCTATAATTAAAAATTAGTTTTTTTTTATTTGGCCATCAATAGTTGTTTTCTCTGATATTAACTTTACAAAGTTGGAGGGAGTAGAAAAACGGATAATTTCAAATAGTCAGCCTGATTTTCAAAAAAGCTTCAAACATCATTACAGTTTAAATGTGTCAGAAATATTCATAATACATAAACATGGTATTATTTAGGGCGTCCAATTTTCCGGGGTTTCTAATTTCCCGGGAAATGGGAAAAATGTTTTGATTAAACAAATTGAAACTGTCTGTAAAAAAACAAGAAATGTAATCAAATTAAATGAAAAAAGCCAATGTAAAATTTTTGATTTGATATAAACAAATTTTACAAATTTTCTTTAAGTCACTACCGCCAACTGGGAAAAATCGGGACTACAGTTTGAATAGGTACAGGATATTTTAGAGCAATAAATTTGGAAACCGGTTTACTAATTGTTTTGTTCTGTTTCTGTTTTAAATGAAATAAATAAAAAAAAATCTAAACATTTAGTATAAACAGCTGTCTTAATACGTTACTTCAATTTTTTCAATTCGGTTTTATTGGTGAATAATCAAGATACAATGAGTTATTTTGAAGTGCATAACAGAGTTTTGGAGTTCCTTTCAGCTGTGTGTTGCATCATAATCTATTTTGGAACAATTATTTCTTTAACTAAGGCACTAGCAAGAGTAAGAAAAAAAATTAAAAAAAACTTTCAGAAAATAATACGTTACTGATATCCTGATTTGCAAAAGATTTTTTAAAGTTTGAAATCATAAACATTTGTAAATATTATACCAAGTCTTTTTGAAGATA
Organism: Culex pipiens pallens; assembly: GCF_016801865.2. Classification (NCBI taxonomy): domain Eukaryota; kingdom Metazoa; phylum Arthropoda; class Insecta; order Diptera; family Culicidae; genus Culex; species Culex pipiens. The sequence continues at coordinate 114,739,928 of NC_068939.1, forward strand.
AATAAAATTAAATAGAAAATGTATTAAGTGCTAGGTATTTTGCGGATCTTTAACCCTCTACTGCCCAAATTTTTTTTTCGCAAATTTTTATTTTTCCCGTGTTCAGGAGGTCATTTTGAGCAACTTTTGTTCTACGAAAAACTTTACTTCTCTTGTTTTATGTTTTTCTTGTTTCATTTTTAGTATTTTAATTTGCATTTATCTTGTTTATTTTATGTTTGTTTTTGGTAGTATTTGGCCTACTCTACCACCTCCTATCATTACATTTTGCCTATCTAATTTTTTCATGTTTTTACAGTAACTTTTTCAATTTTTTGTATGTTTTTCACATTTTCTGCTATAAAATTGAACGATTATCATTTAAATTGTAAATAAATGCGTAGATGCATAGTCTGGGGCACTAGAAAAATTACTGCATACTTCTTTTTACTTTAAATATAGGAAATATTAGTAAAAAACACAGCCAAAGTTGACCCCTAAAAAAAATACATTTTTAAAAACATTGGCAAAGTCACATAAAACAAGTCAAACTTCCAACCCTAAAATTTTCCAACATTTTAAAAGTTCGTCTTTCCAATGCTTTTTGAAGTTCAAAAATCGGTTGAAAAATGGATTTTTGGCGATTTTTTAAATTAAAGCCCGTCTAGAGGCGGGGTTGGGTTGTAGAGGGTTAAACTAAAATTTTAATAATTTTCCCTTATAAGCTAAATTATACTGATATATGCCGTTTAAAAATTTTAATGGTTTAACATTCTTATCGATAACTAGGTTTTGATCTGTTCATCTTTTTCCTCAACAAAATCTGAATTTCCAGACCAACATTTGATTTTTTTTCAACTTCGGAAATTTCCGAGACAAAAAATTAAAAAATCCCGGGATTCGGGAATTTCTGGATTTGGAAAAATCCCTGGAATTCCCAAAATGGACGCACTAGTATTATTTTAGTATTTTTTTTTATCTTCGTATTAACTTATGTTTCAAACTGTCAAAACTGTCCAAAATGTAATAAGACTGCATTTTTACAAAAACTATTTACTTGACTCCATTTTTTTCAAATAGGAAAAAGGTTTTAAATATTTAGATCTGGGTGCAGAATAGTTGTTCGCAAAACGGCCTCAATTTAGAACTGTCAAAGCGGAACCAATTTACTGTTCGCAAAATGATTGCAAGAAGTGGCAAGTATTGCGTTCGATCTATAATTTATTTTGAGGAATAAAAAAAGTCGATGGCGTCGAGCTTTTGAAGTATTCAAAGTCAACATATTTTAAGAAGAGGGTTGAAATAAAGATTGTCATAATTCGACGCTAACATTTCAATAAGCCCTATGTCTCACGCAAAACCTATGTTAATGACGCGTTTGTAAATGTAAGCGACGAATTATCAATAACTGTGAATGGCACCTGCCAAATACTATTGAATAATCTTACACCGATATTATCACTACCAATAAAAGATACCTAATCTTGGAACTTCCATTCGGTTGCTCTTCTGATCCACAAAATTCCACTCAATTCTGACATAATTTTTCATCTTGTGGAAAACAAAAAGGCCATTTTTGGCCGCCCATCGTTTAGTCCACAAACAAAAAAAGTGCAAAGCACTTAATTTTTCAGCGAAAACTTTAACACTAACAGATCCAAAAAGTTTCAAAACAATTCACTTTAGTAGCAAAAAATATGTCACGCTTGAGCTTGAACATAGCCTTCTACTTTGTTTATGTTTACAGCTGTAGTGCAGCTGTATTAGTGGGGAGCAAAGAAGAGCTTTCGAAAATCACGTTACGCATTCTGTCTATTCAGCACCCAGATTTAGATTAGTAGATTATGTTGAAGAAAATTGATGTTTTATATTATTTAGACTAGACAGATTTTGAATTTAAGTAACTTGGAATGGTCAAAATGAAAGTTATTTGATTTTCAGTTTGGACAAATAAAAAAAAAAACTAAAATGAGGATGCCCAGCCCATAATTATTTTTTTTTCGCTTCCATTCCATTTTACATATTTCAAATAGGTTTCATCAAGTTTTTGTTCAATATTTTTAACAAGAACTCACGGAAAACCTGATTTTATTCTAGTTTTTTTGATCATTTTGATTACATATTTGTTTGATTGTGTTTTCTTACTCGTTTTGAATTTTTGTAATATTATTTGTCGAGGGAGTTTTTTTTTAATTATTGACAAATTTCAAGTAATTATTCTCGAAATTGAAACTAATAGATTTTTTTTAGCAAATTTGAAACTAAAAGATTTCCTTTATAAAAAGCAATATTTTACAACCCTTCTTTAAATCTTTAATCTGTCAGAACGAAAAAAAAACCCAATTTCATTCATCCTTTCTCCCAGCTCGGTCGTGGGACAAATCGCGTTATCCGCGCACTGCGACCGTCGCTCGACTTGATAAAAAGTATGATAATTAAAGTCAAACAAGTGCTTTTAACCGTGCTCATCTCGTTTCACTCTTTATCACTGTCAAACGAGGTGGAAAAGCAACTCTGCCCCCCCCTTTTTCCACCTGCCTATTTCAACAAGAAAGGCTGCATCAACCGCACAAAAAACGCCCCGCACCCGAACAAGGCGCAGAGACTCCATTATTCAGATTTTTTTTCCTCTGCTGCCACCCAACTCCGGCATTCATGAAGTGTGCTCTGGAAATGTGTCATTTTTTACACTGTTGCACATTCGTGGCGCAGGACCAGGTTCACCAGGCGCTCTGTTCCGTCCCTGTTGGGTGCCATTCTACCACCCGCACTCGTTTCAGCAGGCCGGGAATGTTTATTTTAGCTGGCGCCGCTTTTTTTTTTCTCTCGCATGCAGACTGTTTTGAACGCTGCATAATCGGCACGACAGAGAAGGACCTTTGGGGTGCAAAAAATCACAATGTTGCGTGAGTTGGGACAGGTTTCCTTTTTTGGGGCACTGTATACAAAGTAGAACTTTCCTACGAAGGTGTTGCGATAGATTTGGCCATTTTGAAAACAAAAATTTTTAAGCCCTTGGAAACGAGAGTTTTTTTAAATACAAAAAAAATCAAAATTTTGTTGCGAAAACTCCAAATTACACCGTCCGTCATTTTGTCTAAACCTTTTCATTTTAGGGAAAGCATATACTAGAAGGTCCCAATTCACATTCAAATTGAACTAGTACGTCCATCCCGGGAATTCCCGGGACAAAATACCCGGGATTTATCTAAAACCGGGATTTCCCGAATCCCGGGAATTTTCATAACTTGTCCCGGGAATTCCCGAAATTGAAAAAATAGTATAATTTTGGTCTGAAAAATCAGATTTGGTTGTGGAAATACCTGAACAGTTGAATACTTAGTAATCTATAAGAATTTTATAGCATTAAAATTGGTACTCGGCATTCACCAGCATTAATTTTGCCTATTAAGGAATTTTTCAAATCTGCAAAATGCTTAGCGCTTTTAAATATTTTCTATTTTGTTTTATACATTTTTTAATGACTGGATATTCACGTATATTTATGATATTAAATAAAAAAAATATTTTACATTATTTTTCACCAAATACTGGCATCTGGGACAAATCAGAACAAATGTAACGAATAAAGACAGCTAACGTCATGATTCGAATTCTCAGACGCTTCGAAAACCGGACACCTCATCTTGTTTTATCAATTAGTTTGGTATAAGTTCGCATTATGAATGTCAAAACTATGTTATTTGATGAATTTTAACATCCACTTTCTTGCAATGTTTGTTTGAACGTTGTAGTTAATGTCAAAACAATTATCTTATATATATCTATATATATAAAAAATTTCGACGGTTTTGTTCGAACGCGAATCAGTTCAATACGGAGCGTCGGATCGTGGTGCTCTTTGTTGCGTTGGGTTCGTATAAGCCCAAGGAAGGTTCTTACGCCAAAAAGTGACAACTTTGGCCACTCTGGAACCGATTCCGGAAAATCTACAGATTGTATGGGAAAAGTTACGTAAAATCAAATTTTGATCACAGGAGGCTGAATAAGCAAACAAGCAAGAAACGTCAACAAACGAAAAAGGGCAGAACGAAGTTTGTCGGGTAAGGCTTGTTTAAAATAAAATTATAAGTTTACCAAAAATTTGAAACATTTCACTGAAATATTTCATAGGCGTCCGATGCATAGCAGAAATTTATGGTTTTGTTTTCCTTAAATTCTATCAAATTTTTATATAAAATATCGATTGTTTTGATGTTAACAGCTTATTTGAGACCTTAAAAAATGTCATTCACTAACATTTCCGTCCAAATTTGTGCGATTCATAAGCAAAATCGAGTGTCCGGAATTCGAAGCAAAAGTGTCCGTTTTCGAATCAACTTTTATCAGTGTCCGGGATTCGAAGCACAACAAGTCTTTTTAATTTTAAAATTCTGATGAAAAATTGTCAGAAAAGCCATAGTTTGCATGCATTCTCTTGAAACTGACTGTTCATACTACATCCTGATGACATTTCCCCGGGAATTCCCGGGATTTCAAACATATTTTTCCCGTTTCCCGGGAATTTTGATACCCGGGAAAATTGGACGCCCTGATTTGAACAGGCCTTCTGCGTAAAGTTTACCGCAGAGATGATTCGTTGAATTAAACTGAGCATGAATTTCAAATAACAACACAGTTCAGAATCTATAGGGGAGAGAAGAGCGCCCAGACTCGATTGTTCAAAAGTTTCGATTAATCAAAAGTTTCAAAGGCACTTAAGATAATGTTATCATCAAAAGAACATTTTGCCTTCCTCACTGAGGTAAGGCTATAATCCTGCTCTAAAATTGAACTTTTTATTTAAAGCTCGAAATACATATCAACTCAGAATCGAAAACTGAACAAATGTCTGTGTGTGTGTATGTATGTGGGTATGTGTGTGTGTATGTGTGTGTGTATGTGACCAATAATGTCACTCAGTTTTCTCAGCACTGGCTGAACCGATTTCGACCAAACCAGTCGCATTCGACTTGGTTTAGGGTCCCATACGGTGCTATTGAATTGTTTGAAGTTTCGATAAGTAGGTCAAAAGTTATGTATAAAAATGTGTTTTCGCATATTTTCGGAAGTTGAATAAATGGCAGTAAACTGAACCAAACATCATCATGTTATACATCGTTAGTTAGGTAATTGAAAGACCTTTCTAACGAGTACAAAACATTGGTAATCTGGCAACCCTGTCCCGAGTTCTGACCACTTAAGTGATATTTATGTACTTTTTTTTGTAGCCGGATCTCACTTAAACGTATGTAAACAATTGGTAAGGTAATCGAAAGACCTTTCCAACGAATTTAAAATATTGAAGATCTGGCGACCCTGTCTCAAGTTCTGACCACTTAAGTGATATTTGTGTACTTTTTTTGTAGCCGGATCTCACTTAAATGTATGTAAACAATGTCCGGATCCATCATCCGACCCATCTTTGGTTAGGTAATCGAAAGACCTTTCCAACGAGTCTAAAACATTGAAGATCTGGCAACCCTGTCTCGAGTTCTGACCACTTAAGTAATATTTATGTACTTTTTTTGTAGCCGGATCTCACTTAAATGTATGTAAACAATGTCCGGATCCATCATCCGACCCATCGTTGGTTAGGTAATCGAAAGACCTTTCCAACGAGTCTAAAACATTGAAGATCTGGCAACCCTTTCTCGAGTTCTGACCACTTATGATGCCACTTATGAGCCCTTGAGTGATATGTGTGTTTTTGTATTCCGAAACTTAACGAAATTAGACGAAATTTGTGTCCAAACCCATCATATCACATATCACCCATTGTTGGAAAAGAGTGAGGAAGGCACCAACCACATAGGTGGATTAAGTTAGTTTTTTTTTCGTATTTTTCAATATTGAATTTCAGTTTAGCAACATTTTTCTTTTAACAATAGTGTGGCCTACGCCGTGCTAGGGTGGTCCAAAAAATGGTCATTATGGTAAATTTTCGTAAAATCCATTTTTTTCCAAAAAATCATAACTTCCTGCTGATTTAACCGATTTTAATTGTCTTGGACGCAAATGAGAGTTGATTAGTTTGTCTTTCAAGAAAAATTGTTTTGAGTCTTAAAAATCATACCTACTTATCACCTCAACTTTTTTGCGATGCGATACAAAAAAATCAGGCATAGGCTCTTTAGCCCAGACACGGTGAAAACGCAATTTCTAGTTTTCATACGACTTTTTTCATCTGTTAGGCTTGATTTTGAAAATCGTTACTCTACTGTAAAAAAATAGATCGAAACAAGACTGCTAAAACCGGTTGAAATGGCACAGAGTTTTGATTTTTTAAGAACAGTGTTATCACGATGTAGGTCACACTTAAGGTAAAACAAATACGGGTCTTATTATTTTGGCCAAGAAACCTCCAGAAAAATGTTGAGCCCAATCAGATTTTTTTGGTTTATGCTCTTTTTAAATGGAATTGCTGCAATACCACACCACCGCCATATTGGTCGCCATGTTGGAATGCATATAATCAAATAACTTGGGAGCATTGCTGCAATACTCCAAAATAATACGATTTTTACTTCCTCTTTGGGAAAAGCTATAAAATTACTCGAAAAATTAAATTTTTAATTCAGCCTACTAGACCTAGTTTTTAACAATTATTTTGAAATAATTTTGGAAATGTTTACCAAAATAAAGTAATTTGTTATAACATCATTAAAACTTAGGTTCCTCTATCGAAAAATGTCATCATATACACTTTACCAAAGAATTTCACTTTAAAATTATTTTACTTATACCTTAGCATAAATCATAGAAGATAGTGTCGATAACTAAGTTTTGCAAAATGTTTAGTAAATCGATTAAGGCTGAATTTTTTTGACTGTTTCTAAGTCTTAAATTCTTTCAGAAATAAAATCAAGCTAGCTGTCCTGGCAAACTTTGTCATGCCAACAATGGAACGTTCTTGCACAATCAATAGTTAAAAACTCTACAAAATGATTCAAAGCAAATATGTTTATTAAAGAGTAAGCTACGATTGCGTCAATCAATCAGAATCCATTGTATAGCCATTGTCATGTTCTATATCGGCACACATCACCACTTCATTATATACCAGTTTGTGTGAAAATATCCGCCCTGATTCTGACGGTGTCAAAGCTCGTTTTTTTTGTTTAGCTCAAACATATCAGTGCCTAAATTTATCACCAGAATGTTCAGCCGAAAATCACCGGGGGTCACCTCCGCCACTTCCGATGCATCTGCCAAAGCCGATTTGAGCCGGATTTAACCAATTTGACCCGTTCTGACGGGCACATTATGGGACGCGGACTCCGGGAATGTTGGGGCTCTATGTTTGCACTTGTGCCGTACCTCAGCGGGAATAATGGGAGGCCGTAGGAAGGAAGGAAGCGCCTGGAGAAGATTAGGGTGTCCAACAAGTTTGAAATAGGTTTGAAATGCTTAGACTTGATCGCTTATGGTGAATGATGAGTTTGATATTGAGTCAGTTACGGTCACCCTGTTCAAAGATGTATTCCACCGGACACCAGCAACGAATTTGGGGGAAGAGAAGGTGCCAGCGATGGAAACAATCGACGCTCGCAGCAGCAGCTGTTCAGCTCAACTCTCCCCCTTGATTGTGTTCATATCTGATGGCTCGGTTTTATCGCTGGCGCTGTTTGTCACCATCCACAGACCATCCCCTCTGTTTATCCCAACTCTCGGAAGTGGGAAGGTCTGGGGGTGGCCAATGCGCGATGACGGTAATGATGGTTGCCGGGGGTTCCGCCGATTCCACAGATGATGACACACTGATGAGGGTATTCTACTGGGTGCCCTCTCTCCAGGCTAGAGAGGATCATATCACCCCGCCCGGAAGGGACCGTAACCCCGGTGACCACGCCAACCCCGGACACCCCGAGTGGGTCCTCTTCCGGTGAAAAATGTTCGTCAACGCAGACTCGGAAGAATGGCGGACGGAGGACCCATATAATGACGGTCCCGATGAGAGAGTAATAGTTTTATTGTGTTGGCCCGGCACCGGTTTATGGTATAGATTTAATTTGCCACAATATGACGGCTCGGGCATGATGGCGTGGCTGCTGGGTCTGGTGCGCGTGCATGGCATGTGGTTCTGATGTGGTTTCTGATCGACCGGGACTTGGGGACAGGATATTGTCATTGATATCGTGGTCGGGATAAGAGGATTCAGTATGGGGCGAGTGAAGTGGAGACTGGATAGATAAAATATTTGTTTTTGTTCAACTTCGATACTTATTAACTAATTATACAGCAATTCCCCACGAAAACAGCATGGAAAAGAACAAAAGTGCTCGGATCGGGCTCAAAAATTTTCTGGGGGTTCCCTGGCCGAAATAATTAGACCCATATTTTTCTGTTTGGCCATTAGGGTGACCTACGCCGTGTTAGGGTGGTCTGAAAAATGACCATTTTCGTCGATTTTCGCAAAAACCACTTTTTTCGAAAAATCATAACTCCTCGCCATTTTAACCGATTTCAATTGTCTTACACGCAAATGAAAGGTGATAAGTTGGCCTTTTAAAGAAAAATAGTAAGAAGTTTCAAAAATCTAGCCTAACATATGAAAAGAGCGTATGAAACTTTAAAATGCCGTTTTGGCGGTGTCTGGACCAAAGAGCCTATGTCTGGAAATATTTTTATCGGATTACCCGGACATTTTTACATAAGATACTAAAAAATGGGAGGAGTTCATTAACAGGATTCCGAGATATGATTTTTTGAAAATAAAATCCGTGTTTTTTGACGCGCCGCGCGCAAAAACCGGAGAATGACGAAATTGGCAAAAAATCAACTTTTTTCACTAAAACTGCGATAACTTCAAAATTTCAGCGATGACCTATACATGTCTGGGTACCAAAAGTTGCGTCTTTTAATTACAAAAATTTTGGTACCCAAACATGCATAGGTCATCGCTGAAATTTTTAAGCTATCGCAGTTTTAGTGAAAAAAGTTGATTTTTTGCCGATTTCGTAATTTTACCATTTTTGCGCGCGGCGCGTCGAAAAGCACGGATTTTATTTTCAAAAAATCATATCTCGAAAACCTGTTAATGAACTCCTCCCATTTTTTAGTATGTTACGTAAAAATGTCCGGGGAATCCGATAAAAATATTTCCAGACATAGGCTCTTTGGTCCAGACACCGTCAAAACGGCATTTTAAAGTTTCATTCGACCTTTTCATATGTTAGGCTAGATTTTGGAAACTTCTTATTATTTTTCTTTGAAAGGCCAACTTATCACCTTTCTTTTGCGTATAAGACAATTGAAATCGGTTGAAATGTCGCGGAGTTATGTTTTTTTGAAAAATGTGGTTTTTGCAAATAATTACGAAAATGGCCATTTTTCAGACCACCCTAACACGGCGTAGGTCACCCTAATGGCCAAAAAAAAAATACGGGTCTAATTATTTCGGCCAGGGAACCCCCAGAAAAATTTTGAGGCCGATCCGTGCACTTTTGTTTTTTTCCATGCTGTTTTCGTGGGGAATTGCTGTATATGTTTTTGTTAAGCGAAATTGGTTAGTTTAAAAATGTAAATAAAAGCCTAGATTGACAAATTGAAAAAAACTAACTTAATCCACCTATGTGGTTGATGCCTTCCTCACTTTTTACCAAAAATGGGTAATATGAGTGGTTTGGACACATATTTCAGCTATTTTTTAAAGATCCAGAAAAATAAGTACACAGATATCACTTAAGTGGTCATAACTCGAGACTGGGTTGCCAGATCTTCAATGTTTTGGACTCATTGGAAAGGCCTTTCAATTACCTAACCAACGATGGGTCGGATGATGGATCCGGACATAGTTTATATACATTTAAGTGAGATCCGGCTTCAAAATAGTACATGAATATCACTTAAGTGGTCATAACTTGAGACAGGGTTGCCAGATCTTCAATGTTTTGGACTCATTGGAAAGGCCTTTCAATTGCCTAACCAACGATGGGCCGGAAGATGGATCCGGACATAGTTTACATATATTTAAGTGAGATCCGGCTTCAAAGAAGTACTTAAATATCACTTAAGTGGTCATAACTCAAGACAGGGATGCCAGATCTTCAATATTTTGGACTCATCGGAAAGGCCTTTCAATTACTTAACTAACGATGGGTCGGATGATGGATCCGGACATAGTTTATATACATTTAAGTGAGATCCGGCTTCAAAATAGTACATGAATATCACTTAAGTGGTCATAACTCGAGACAGGGTTGCCAGATCTTCAATGTTTTGGACTCATTGGAAAGGCCTTTCAATTGCCTAACCAACGATGGGCCGGAAGATGGATCCGGACATAGTTTACATACATTTAAGTGAGATCCGGCTTCAAAGAAGTACATAAATATCACTTAAGTGGTCATAACTCAAGACAGGGTTGCCAGATCTTCAATGTTTTGGACTCATCGGAAAGGCCTTTCAATTACCTAACTAACGATGGGTCGGATGATGGATCCGGACATCGTTTACATGCATATAATTGAGATCCGGATATTTGTGAAAACACAATTTTAAAAATAACTTTTGAACTACTTATCGAAACTTCAAACAATTCAATAGCGATGTATGGGACCCTAAACCAAGTCGAATGCAACTGGTTCGATCAAAATCGTTTCATCCAGTGCTGAGAAAACTCAGTGAGAATTTTGGTCACATACATACACACACACACACACACATACACACACACATACACACACAGACACATGTAGCATAGCATAGCATAGCATAACGGGTCTGCATCACGCTGTAGGGGGTGCCACAATGGTCAATTCAATATTCCTAGACAATTTGATTGCTGCCCGGTACAACCAAGAATATCTAAGAACGTAAATTTCCACACTGTGCTCCAAGGCTACGCCCATACAGTCCCGTGGGGATTTGGGAGGGGATGTTTTTGTTGTTCACTAGTGGCAAAAGTGCAGGGAACCCATGCGACTTTTAAAAGTGAACGGAATATTTTTGGGAGGTTTGGAATGGGGGTTAGGGGAATTTCATCGGGCCGATGAAAATGGTTGAGTGCGTAATGTATTTAATGATTTGAATGTTTGTAAGTGTAAATTTGAGTCTGTAGTGTATTATCTAATAAGCATATAGTTTTGTAATAATGATAAATAATAAATATAGTAAATAAAATAAATATAATAAATATAATAAATACAATCAAGATGATTCCAGGAAGCTGTAAAAAAACAGTTATTTAAAATATAAATGCTCCAGATGGTTCCCATGCTGTTTTAGAAAGTTTCGTTAATTTAAGCAATTTGATCATATATGGTATGAGGAGATGGTATATTACAGGAAAGGAATAGGATAAGGAATAATATGAACATTTAAATAAATCATATAGTGAGTAGACAAATTTACATGTAGACATTTGATTTAAAATAATTCCAGGAAGCTGTAAAAAAAGAAAATAATTTTAAAACTAATACTCCAGATGGAAACACAAATAAAACAACAAAGACACAAGAATCCTAAAACGCGGCTTCGCACCTTCCACATAATTCGACATGAACACGATCACGAATACAGCACAAAAAGAACGCCACAAAAATCCATCTTCCCGGCGCTGCTGCTCACACGACACTCACACATACACACACAGACACATGTATACATGAAGGTGGGTCTAGGAGCTTTTAATAAAAAGTTCATTTTCAGAGCAGGATTATAGCCTTACCTCAGTGAGGAAGGCAAAAAGCTGTCAAAACGGATAAAAGAAATTGAGATTTCAATATCCAATTCCAAGTCGGTATTGAGACATTTTTAGACATTTATCCAAAAATTTGGGAGCGATTGGTTGCGTCCACACTTTGCGAATCGTATTTTAAGTTCGTACGGGAATTAGTATGGAAAAACCTCCTTTTTTACATTTTGATTGTAATCATTTTTATTTTTTACTTAATTTTTCAAACCAACACATTAGCGATAAAATTGATAAAATTCTCTACAACATTCCCGAAGAAAGTATTGTGCTATCTTGCTCCTGTTAAAAGATACAACGTGCTCAAAACTGGTCTGAAACGTGATTTCCGAGTAAAAAGACAGGTGACTAACGTCATGATTCGAATTCCCGGACGCTTCGAAACCCGGACACCTCATCTTGTTTTATCAATTATTTGGATATAAGTTCGTATTATGAATGTCAAAACTGTGTCATTTGATGAATTCTAACATCAATTTTCATTTAAAGTTTGTTTGAAAAAAAATAAAACAAAATAAAATCATTAATTTACCAAAAAATTGAAACATTTCACTGAAATATTTCACAGGAATCTGAAGCACCGGGAATGCAAAGCAGACATTTATGGTTTTGAATTCTTACAAATTTTTATATAAAATATCGACTGTTTTGATGATAACAAGTTATTTGAGACCTAAAGAATGCCATTCACTAACATTTCAGTCCAAATTTGTGCGATTCATAAGCAAAATCAATTGTCCGAATTTCGAATCAGCTTTTATCAGCGGGATTCGAAGCACAACAAGTCATTTTAATTTTAAAAATCTGATGAAAAATTGTTAGAAAAGACATGCATTCTCTTAAAACTAACTGTTTATACTACACAGAAAAAAATGTAAATTTACACAGCACGTGATTACTGTTTCTTATGTAAACTCACTCAATGTAATGTTGAAATATGAGGTAAAGAGTAAAAAGTCATAGAAATTACTCCTATGTTAATCTAAATCTAATGTAAATCTTGAATCTAATGGAAACGATGAGCATGGAAACTCAAATCTGATGAATTTTTACCCGTGTTCGGCTTCCTGTAAATTTCTATTTAATGTAAATCATATATCTTGTCATATATCCAATGTATTTCTGCCAAACGTTGACTTCAAAAGTACCAGAACTAAAAATAGTTATATTTGGTTCTATTTCTATCGCTCTCATACTTCGCTGGCCCACTGCCTGAGCCTCGATCTGAACAAGTTGATGCTTTAGCCGCTCGTTTATAAAATGCGAAGATGGCTCAGTTGGCAGCGGGTAGCAGCAGTAACACCGAACATCCTACCCGTTGTCCGTTCGATTCCAGTCCAGCGTTATTCCACTTGGCCGTCGACGAGAAAGCGTCCCCTACCTGTACTTTTGCTGCCCGCTTCAATCATTTTAAAATAGAACATAGGCCACACCCTTTTCCTACTGCATTCCAAGTCGAGCTTCACATTCCCATTGGCCAATCAGAATTATTTGATCTAATGTAAATTTCCAAAACTAATGTAAATTTTCAAAACTAATGTAAATTTTCAAAACTAATGTAAATTTTCAAAACTAATGTAAATTTTCAATGAACCTAATGTAATTAACCATAATTTATCATGATACCTTTTGGTACATGATAAATAATGTAAATTTACAGGAATATTTTTTTCTGTGTTCATCCTGATGATATTTCTAAATTTCCAACCTATTACATAATTTTTTGCCAGCTATAACAAAAATGATATGCTACTAAGTGTCCGGATTTCGAATCATGACGTTATTTTTCATTATTTCAATCATTATTTCATTATTATTAACCAGCTATGTACTCTTTCAAATGAAACCTTTGTAAAGTTTTCCAAAAATTTCGAAAAACGACATCTGATTTTGTTTAATCATGCTCAAACCCTATGAACAAAGACGCCATTTTGTGACTTTGGCTTAACCATAGAAATTTGACACTAGTCCATACAAAAATGGTACCGTAAAACGGGGTGACTTTGGAAGGTTTGAAAATTTTCCAAATTAAATACTTGCGGAATCGTTTGCAATCATACTGACAGTTTAAAAAGTTAGTTAACTATCATCAAGACAATGCTGATAAATAGCATTATTTAAATATTCTCAAAGTGTCATGATTTTCATAATTTCAAGTCGGAAAACGGAATGCATTTTTGGATTCTTTGGACATAATTATTATTCACTAGGGGAATCTGTAAATAATAAATATCATGTGTTTTTCAGTCATAATTCAAAAAAATCTCCAAAATTTAAGGCATTTTCAGTAGAACAAATTTCATATATAATGTGCTTCGAGTTTAAACAATTTTATCTGAAATTAATTTGTTTTTAGTTTAAAAGCTTACATAGTAAACTAAATTTAAACATTGTTTTTTTTAATCTTTATCAGCAACCTTATTGATGGTACATTTGACGTAAGCATAAAATATTAACACTTTAAATTCGATTTTAACAAGAAAAACTCAGACTATCAAAGTCACCACGGTATTCAAAATAAGAATTTTCAACGCAGCTGTCCATGTACCTATTCTTTTAAAAGTCCTCATCAATACCTCTAAATCGATCAGAAAATTCCTCCAAAAATAGTTTTGTATCAACAGCTGTCAAAATTGATTGGAGTTACAAAGTTCAAACCAAATAATAAACAAAAAGTCCATTTCCAGTTTTTGTAGTTTCAAGTAATGATTTTTTAAGAGCAGTCATGTTATGAAACCTTCAAATGGAATGGATGGACATAGGACATTACCAACCCGTTTTTGGACTATATTCAATGTGACAAGGTTTAAAGAGGTACCAGATACTAATATCTTAAACCTGATATACCAGAAATTCTAATGAAACCTCATCCCTTGGTTACAGGGTTTAGCTCCAAACAGCCAAATTAATCACCTAACCAAGCGTGCAGGCCGGATTTTTTCCACAAATGTCTGCTCCTTTTGCATTTCCCACACACTTCTGGTTCAGGTAATCCTCCAACGGGCGGCCAATCCCGTGAACGGCTGAGTGCATCAGAGTTTGCAAAGCTGGTAGCCTACCCGACCCGAGAGTGGCTACTTGGCAAAGTAGATGTTTACGTAAACGGCTCGTGCAAACAGCTGCATACAATCTGTGATAGCAGAGAGATGCTGCAGGCCGCTGTAGAAAAAAATACACCTCTTCTTTCCCGCCCCCACTTGAACGTGATAACAAGCAGACAGACCCCCGGCCCCGTTGGCTGGTTCGTGGGTCGATGAGCTAGACCTCCGTGTCAGAATCCATGCTCCGGAATGCTTCGTTGGAGTTGTGCTATCGTTGTTCATTTACATTTTTGCATAATTTGATGGAAAAACGTTGCTGCTCGATCAAGACCTCGAATATCCGATGTCGTTCGTTTTGGGTGCAACACACCTGCACCAAGCTAGCACAACGCCAACGACATCCTAGCTGGAGGATGTGTACAAAGCTGCTGCTGCTGCTTCCAAGATTCCAAAAACATGCGCTTCGCTTAATGATGCAGGTCTTGGCACCGTATCTGAGGGGGGTTCGTCCACTGAAGCTACTGCTGGCATCATTAGCGGGGCCGAGAGAGAGTGAAATTTTTATCAACAAGTGCCACTAGACACGAGAGCTTGTGCCCGGGGTCCTGCCACGGAGTGTAAGCAGCCTAGGCTTGTACACAGACGCTATCTTACAACTGGATCAAGAGATTTCGCAGCATGAAAGGCACTCTGCCATGAAGCCGCCAAGTACCGACAGAGCATAAATCACCCCATCGCAAGTGTGTGTGTGCTTGTGCGAGGGGGATCTCCTTTGAAAGTGTTGGGAATTAGACGGATCGTAATATTTCTTTCAGGGGTAAGACTTCCGGAAGCCGCCCAGTGTGTGTGTGTGCAACGAGAGCATCTGAGGAATCCCCGGTAAAGCGATGAGCTGGGTTTAGGAGGTTTGGCTAGGCAGGTTCAAGTGTTGCAGAATGTTACAGTTGAGTCACACATAGTACAATCTTGTAATTTTGACTTAATTTCTTAGTGAAATACATGGGCCATTCAATAATTTTCCAATATATTCACTAATGTGTTATCCTGTCGTACTGAACGAGAGACTACTGTACGTTGAACATGTAGACAGTATCGCACAACCTCACAAGACTTCGACACTTTCCGTTTGGGGTGTAAATAAAAGATACTAATCGGGGCTCAGGCCATTCATCTGTGGAGCGAAAGAGAGTGTCGGATAATTTTTTACTTCAAGAACTAGATTAGAGGATATTTTTTCCTCTTACAAACATGATCTATACGTTCAATCCGAAAATGTGTGTTCATTTAATTGATTTTGACAAATGTTTCTAAAAACTATGTCGATTTGTTTATTGGAGCACATTTATTCAGTTCAGTGATCAGCTCGATTTGCTTTTGGTTCAATTTGGTTGACTTAACTAATGTCCAATCAAATTAGCCTAAGGTATAGAAGCAATCTCGCAAAACCAATACACAGAAAAAAATGATGGTAATATTCATCCATAGATGGTAATATTCATCAGAAATGGTGACAGATTTTGTGTCGAAAAAATGATTAATTTTACCTCAGAAAATGATGAATTTTCATCAGTTTTTGATGTATATTCATCAGATTCACAGTTTTACACATTTTTTTATGTAATATTTCTCAAAAATAGAGGTATTATTCAACCTACCAAATTTTCAACATTCCAAAATTCAACTTTTTTTTTCTGTGTAGCAAATCTATCCTAGATAAAGCTACCAGATGTCACTCCTACACATGCAAACACTTTGTTTGGACCAAATTTAAACGCACCCAAATTTCGAATGAGGTTCAAGATTCATGAGAAAAACTTCACACTCCAGATACACCTAGAGTGAAGTTAAAATAAACTTAAGGGTGCACAGCAGCCAAGAAAGTTGTTTTCTTGTTATCACAGAAAAAAAAAATGATGGTAATATTCATCAGGAAATGGTGACAGATTTTGTGGTAAAATAAATGATAAATTTTACCCCAGAAAATGATGAATTTTCATCAGTTTTTGATAAATATTCATCAGGTTCACATTTTTAAACATTTTTTTATGTAATATTACTCAAAAAAAGAAATAATATTCAACCTACCAAATTTTCAACATTCAAAAATTCAACTTTTTTTTGCTGTGATTACAAAATTGCCAAACTTACGGATCCAATCCGACAAAAATCTGAATGTGAAAGTAGTTAAACTTTGTTGTAAATTATTTTGCAGACAGCACTTTAAGAGGATAGTAAAATATATCACAATAGTAGTTGTTTTAATACCAGTAGTTTTAAAGATACCAAAATGTGTGTAACCAAAAACTTGGAGCAAAAGCTATGGTTGATGTGCACCGTTAAGGTTGAATCAACTTGAGAAAACGTTACCAGATTTAAAACTTTCTGGCTCAAAAAATTTAATAATCTATACAACTTGAGTCAAAATGCATATAACTTAAACAAAAATGGCTAAACTTTGAGACAGCGTTGCTAGATCATCACTTGCACGTTTAAAAATATTCACAAAATAAACCGTGGTTTGCTGAATCAAATCTTTATGTTATTAAACTTTTTTTTTTTGTTTAAGAGCGAGTCCACGAGCAAAGCATACCCATCTCGCATCGACCTCACCAATCTGTCTGAAATTTTTAGGAGTTGTTTGTACATATAAAACTAGCATCTGGCCAAAATATGAGCACTCTAGGTCAATGGAAAGTGGGGCAGATCGGGACACTAAATAAGGTTCAAAAACGTCAAAAATCTTAAATATGCTGTTATTTAGACAAAATTCAATTTAATCACAAAATTCAAAATGCATTTGAAAAGGCTTGAAATCATATTCATATTCCTGAGACAATTTCACAATAGAAACATCCATAAAAATGTTATTTTTCATCCATTTTAACCCTTTAAAAAATAAAGTTCGTTCGTGCTCAGTGTTTCCATGAAAACATTTCTAGAGCTATTATTGAAAATGTCATTTAAACATGTGAAACACAATAGCTTATAAGACCTTTAAAAACCTTTAGATTTGTAAATTCAAAAATTCATACGTTTTCACAAACTTTAGAAAAACTTTGGATATTTTTTTTAATAAATATGTTGTGTAAATTGGAGAGCACAATGATTTATAATCTTTGAACTGAGGAAAACCCGGAAAACTATCCAAGTTATCTCTTTAAAAATGAGCTTTGGTCAAATAGCAATTTAATTTTATAAATGTTGTTAAAATTTCGTACGAATCCGCATCATGCGAAAAAATTCTTACACAAATTCCAGTTTGTTAAAAATCCGCGAAAAGGGTAAAAAATCCGTACGGTATTCAATATTTTTCGTACATAAAATCGAGGGTTTTTGGTTTTTGTATTAAAAAAAACAACATTTCTTTTTAAGGGCTTTAGTCTTCAAAACTCGAGATATCGTGACAAAATTTCAAGCTTTAGTCGTCTGTTACTCATTCCAATAACGAAATATGTTACGGGATATTTTCTGGAGAGATTTTAAATCATCATCTTAGTTGATTTAATAAATTAGCAGTTATATTTAAATTTGTGATTTCCTACCCCTTAAAACGCCTTTTTTCCTCGATTTTCGCTTTAATTTTTTTGAGTTGCCAGATTTTTTATCTCGCTTTTTGACTCAATGAAATGGTTTTTTAGGTTTACTTATCTAACGATGGTTTTCGTGATACTTTATCATTTTCATCAAATTTACTATGATCTGGCACCAGGATTCCCAGGTTGCCAGAATATGCTGGCAATTTATGATTTTTCAAGTGCCCGACAGAATAAAAATAAACCATGTTCTTTTCCAGATTTCAAAATTTTTTGACGGATTTTATGTTTTCAGTCAAATCTAATATTCAACATTCCTTTATTTTTTTCTAATATGTTTTAAAAGTTTGGTTTGTTTGGAGTGCAAACTAAATAACACCCACTTGACGAAATTCATTTTTTTTTTCAAACAAAATAAACACTGTCCAACCTTTTGTCATCCGATACTGGTCCATTTTCGTTTGCAAAATTGGTCACATTTTTTTTTTCTGGCAACCATGTCCGGCAACAACCAATCGTAAAGATGGCATTTAATCAAGTATATCTCGAGATAGGGTTGCCAGACCTTCAAACAAATAAATACTGAATTCTTGGACCAGTGTGTGTGTGTGTGTGTGTGTGTGCAACCAACCAAACGGGACCACGCGGTCACTTCTTACAAATTGAGTTGTTTCCATGTAGTTTTAGATCTACATTCTATACATGCAAATAACTCGCATAGGCATTTGGAAGGTGTTAGCCCTGCCGAGCTTCGGTGACCCATTTCTAAGCTGGCTAGCCGAGCGCGAGGTACCTCAGCTTTTATCGACATGCCCCGCCCTGAAGAACGTTTTTACCAATCGGATTCAAACGTTATTTAGAACTTCCGAACCCTTGTCAAATGGACAAGGACCCAGCACGTATATAGTTGATAGTAAAAGTATTCCTAATTCCAATCATATCTCACCAAGCTGTGATGGCCTAGCGGTTAGCATTTTTGCTTACCAATCCAAAGGACTGGGGATCGAACCCCGACTCAAGCGACTTTGATTTTTCGTTCATTTTCAGAGTTTCATGATTTATATTTCCTATACTTTCTTGTTGGGAGCAGATGGGAATCGAACCCAGGACCATTCGCTTACAAAGCGAACACCGTAACCAGTCAGCCACCGCCGCTCCTCCAAATTCTAGGACCAGAGTTGCGGGTTCAAATTCCAAAAAAAATCTTTCCAATTGCCGATAACAAATCTGGGAAAATCTGGCAAGCGAAAATGTATCAGAAACTGATATTCAATTCAATTCAATTTATGTTTATTTGTTGTATTAATCATAATACAATTTGCTTAACTAATGACAAATGCAGAGTTTTGGAAATACTTACAACTACAAATTAATTCAAATACAATCATTGGATGAAATAAATACAGCAAATTTCAATCGATTAAGCGAGAGCAGAAAAAACTGTACAAAACAACTGCTACTATTGGTAGGGAAAAAGAAGAAGGATAGGAAAGCTTAAGTTTATATCACAGGGAAATTGATCAGTTCGTTACTGAAGGCTTAAACTTTAACACGGTGTGTGAGCTTGCACCTATGCAGGGCATAGGTACTTCCCCATCAGCTCTTGCAGCGCGAAGAACTGCTCCAGCTTGTTTCGGCAAGTGTTGAGTCGCGTATACATGTCCCTCGCAAGGGAGAGGAATTCGGTGAGGGTGAATAAATCACCATCACTGTTGCTGTCCGGGGTTGGACCATTACCGCTAGCCGCCACGTTGGCGTAAGTACGCCCAAATCCAGGAGGATTTGTTTGACGGTTTTCGGTCGAGGGTTGACCTGTCGAAGTCCTTGAGGAATGTGGTGCTGGCTTTTTCCTCTTCTCCAGCGCCTCGAGGTAGGTCTTCCTAGCGGTGCACCCGCGGTAATTGGCCGTGTGGTTACCCTCACAGTTAGCACACTTCACGTTCCGCTTGTTCTGCTCGGCTTGGTTGTCCTTTCCCAGGGATGCTTTCTTGGGCAGCGTGCATGCAGCCGTGAGGTGGGCTGCGCTGCACTTGACACACTTCGGCGCCAAAGTGCAGTTCCGGGAACCGTGTCCAAAACGTTGGCATCGGTGACATTGGGCAGCATCGGAAGGCCGCTTGCTGAAGTATCTCCAGCTAACCACGAAACCTTCCAGCGACTTGACTTTGCGCAGGTCCTGTATCTTGATTGAACCGCGTTCGAAGTACAGCAGCCAGAGAATCTGGTCTCCGGTCACTGTAACTTTATGCGAAAGCACTTTAGCTTCGCGAGGATAAATATTTTTTTTCGCAAGAATTACATCCACGAACTCCTTGGGCGGCACTTGGATCGGGAACCCAGAAAGTACTACCTTGACCGGAAGGTTTTCCGGCGAATCATGCGTATAGTACTGAATATTCGCCTCTTTCAGCTTTTTCAGCACTTTTTCGAAACGCGGACGATCGCTTGTGATGATGTTTACAGACGACTTATTAATACGCATGACGTATTCACAGTCGTCCAATGTTTCCGCCATTGCTTCCTCGATTACAACAGCCGGGCGACCAGGCACTGTAATCGGTGGCATTTTTTTATTCGATTTTTTACCCTTTTGCTCCCCCGCGGTGGAGGTGCCCTTAGCCTGCGACGGTGTAGTAGTAACACCATCGCCACCACTGACGTCGTCGTCGTCGTCTTCATTGTTGTCATCAGACAACACAGCGAATCCATTTGAGGTTGGAACCGTCGAGGAAGTTCCCGGCTTGTTGGTGGACAATCCACTAGTTCCAGGTTGATCCGGTTTACCGAGAGCCACCGATCCACGCGTTCGTATGGGGCTACGGGCAGGTACGAAGTTGGATGGCAGCTTCAGCAGGTTAGTTGACCGTTTGGAGCCGGACGAGGAGGTCTTCCCGATGCTGCTGCAGGAACTGGCCCGGCCACGTCCACGAGGTGCACTCGAGTTGCCACGGCCGCGGGTGTTCCTACCCATCGTCCCTACCCAAAGAACTCGCGGTTAATTCAACGCACTGTCACCGTAAAACGAAAGATTTTCGCGGAGCATCAAAACAGTCGATGTTGCCGCGAACAGGGTAGCGACCCCAGAAACTGATATGATTTCCCCTAATTAGTTATAAAATATGTAAAAAAGAGTACAATTGTGATCTCAGAGAAGTGATTTGTTTTGGCCAAGTGATCTTGTGCCTATCCTACTCTAACCTACAGGCGCCCGAGCTCCCGAGCTCCCGAACATAATCATTAAACTTCTTGATAAAGACACTTCTTTCAACTCCTGCAAAAAAAAAAAAAAAAACCAAGACCAATCTTAGCAACATTAGAAAAAAAGACTACAAATGCTCTGCTTCTGTTGTAATAATTTAATCTACTTTTAAAGGGCACTGGTCCAACCTGTTACCTGCCGCCTTTGGGTCATTTCTAAATGCAGTTACGTTTGAATATATTAGGATTTATGGCATTAAAAAATATGGCTGAATAACAGGGTTGTGAGATTTGCGGACCCTCGTTTGCTGGTGGTATCCTTTCCTGCTTTTAGGGGAGACTAACCAACTGTTGACGACAGTACGACAGATTAAACGATGTTTAACCAAAAATTGAACCTTTACCCCTAAGTCCACAATGTCCACACGGCTTTGCGTAATTTACTTTGGACCGTTACAATTTCTCCCCAATGCTTATTTTATGCTTATGACTGCTGATTTTTTTGTGGTGTCTTTCGAAAAAAAGCGGAAAGCGCCGCAAATGGGTCCACAAATCAAGCGAGACAATTTCAAGAGCGTCCAGCGTCCGAAAAGGTTGGTTTTCGGAGGGCGAGACCGGGTTAAGCCCGTTGAAAAGAAGTTATTATGAGACCACCATCAGGTCAGTTTTCTCTTCCCGCGTTTGAAGGGCATTCAGGTGAGCCGCCTTCTTTTTTCCATCATCCTCATCATCATCGTCGTCGTGTCCGGCCCGGGACAAAAGCTGTCCCTTAAGCTTTTCACGTTTCACGGAGGGTGGAGCATAAATGGGAAAAATCGCTGACACCTGAAACCTCGGGAAAGGGTTGCGGTTTGTTTCCGTCCGGAACCCGTCGCAATTTTGTGCCACGTCAAGTATCAAATACAGGACCGCTGAAGGGGGAGAGGATCTGTTTGAAGAGCAACCCTGAAGAAGGGTTGAGTCTATGGTTGGAGTTTTTCATTGCGAACCCAACTCGAAACGAGACACCAATTAGGGGTACGGTTTAAGCGTAAAAGTGCAGATTACGCTGCTGTTGGTTATGCGGGAGAAAAAGTATCGTTTTCTCAGTGTGGTCTATTTTTAATTCTGCGACTCCAATCTCTAAAACGATGCTAATTGAAAGTTGGAGCATATGCAAGGCTACTCCCTACCATTTTGAAAAATTGAGATTGCTGACAACCATCGATTTAATCTAAAAGTTTTAACTGAAAGACAAAATAAAGCACTCCAGGGAGCGGTCACATGTGATTAACGCGCTCAATAGTTATACACATTTATGCGTTGCCAAAAGTTATAATTAAACTCATCTGTGTGTAAATAAGTTGGACGTTTCCAGCGTACGGTCCATGGCTTCGTGGTCTCGCATTCTGAAATAGTTGTGGTTCCCAGCATAACTCATAGTTTTAATCAATATTAATGAACACACACCCTATTCCAACAACATACATTCATGTTTGCCGCTCTAATCAACATTTCATGTAAGATCAATTAACGACCCACTGGAGACTTGCCAACTTTTAAATGAGGTTCTTCTTACACAGCTCAATAAAGTGTGGTCCTCGGTCTTATTAGGACTTGTGGGTTATCAGTTGTCACAGTCGTAAAGTTGCCTTCATTCGGTCCTTTTTCCCAGAGATTGAACCCAAAGTTGAAAAGCTATATTTACTGAAATCCCATTGGACTAGTAAAATAGTTCCGCCAGAGTCCTTTGTCATGAGCCATTACTAATCCGACATCAAATATGTTCAGTTTAATTTATCTGGTGAAAAATTTCAAACCCACTTTAAACCGAGTGCCCTCCCAACTTTATTGACCCCGCTCTGAATTCGTAACGAAGAAGGTGTAATATCCCAGCGCCATTGTATTTCAAGAGTCCTCCTGAATAATGAATTGCTGCTTCCACCTGGTCGGTGGGTCGACACCAAACTCTCGCGGACAAATTTGAGCCGTCTTAGTGGCCATTTCCACCTCACCCACCGACACACCCCCCAAGAGGACGCTTCCTTTGACCGTGGCAATGCAGTTGACTTCCGCGCAGCACCACCACCAGAAATATGGATATTTAAATTTTTAATGTCGTAATGAATATAAATGTACTTGTAAATTCCAGCAGCAAGCAGCGTGTGCAAGACCCGGGTTCACCTAGTCAGCGAGCTGGCTAGAGAGCTGAGAAACATCAACTATTTCCCTTCGGGATGACGTCGCCGAGAACCCGGGGAAGGCGCACTGTCCTATGCACTAGTTCGAACGATGGCGCCACCTCTGGTGAACTTGGGACCGGGTGCCGTGCCATTCCGATTACGCGGCGTTCTTGAAAACGAACTTTTTGTTAACAAAACATAAAAAAAACCTTATCCTTCTATTTCAGACAGTTGAAAATCAGCTAAATGTATTAAAATGCACGTATTATTGGCAGATTAATAATTCAATCTTTAGCCAGCCAAAAAAAATGAAATTTTCTGATGCACATTCTCAAATCATGGAAAAGCATAAACTAGAAGGTCCCCAAAATTTCATGATATTTCAATTTATCATCATTTTCTTTGAAATAATTGAATGATTTTTATCCCCCACCCCCCTTCAAAGGTTCGGAAAAAAGGGATCAAAAAATACTTACCTATAGGGGAGAGTGGGGAGACTTGATCCCCGGGGAGACTTGATCCCAAGCCTGTATCTCGTCAGCATGTGTGTAAAACAATTAGCTTTGTTCTAGAAAGTTGTGCGAAATTGACTAAAACTCATTGTAGAAAACAAAGAAAAAAAAAATAAAAAATGTTTAGATTGAGTTACACACATTTTTCGAAGAAGTGCTGCAAAAAACTTCCAAGAGATCTTTTTTCTTTGTTTTAATAAGTATAGAAAACACTCAAAAAATATTCAAAAAAATATTTTTATACATGAATTGATTGATAAACATATCAACTCTAAAACCCTTACGCATTTGACGTTAAATTTATCGTCATACTATTTTTAAAATCAATTGTTTAAAAAAGTGCGTTTAGGGAGACTTGATCCCTGCATTTTTACAGTCACTGTAATCAGCCTCAAGATTAAATAATTTGGCTGGGTTTTCGTACATAGTTTCCTTCAGTATAGTTGTACATAACTAACTGCAGTTTGAACCATTTTTCAAAAGTTTTGTAAACAAAAATTACCAGCTTTTGTAAACATGCTCAATTTTGGTCTAAAAAAGAAAATTTTAAGTTTTTAAATATTTCACATGCTAAACTTGTTATATTTTGAACACAAACGTACAGGTTTAATGTGAAATTGCTGTATCTCATAGAAAATTAAAAGTTTGGATTAATAAGAAACATTTTGCTTAAGATTTCTTCAAAATGTTGAAAGGGGGATCAAACTACCCCCAACATTTTTAAAATGCCGGTTTAAAATATTTTTATAAAACGCTTGGCATTATTCTAAGAGTTTATCTGATCAGCCAAACATAGTTGAATGTTTAAGCTTTCAATTCTAATCTAATCTAATCTAATCAGACCCTAGCGCAGCCAATCTTTCGAAGGGATCCTGGAGAGTACCTTAGGTTAGATGACGCCTAGCACTCTTCTTGTCATTTATTAACATTTGTAGTGTGCCATTGCATCGGAATGCATTGAAACATCACAAGCGTTAAAGCGGCCAGGCCTACTGCGTAAAGCCGTATCGCAGAGATGACTCGTAATTGGGTTGAGTTTGAGCACTGAGTGTTCGAACAACAACACAATTCTGAATCGACAGGGGAGGAAGAAGCGTGGGGACACACCACCATACGCTCCGAGATTTGGTTGTATTCGTTGGGAGCACCATGCTAAGAAGGTTTGGTACTCCGGGACCCTCTGGGATGGGACATTGTATTTCCACGAATGCCCGGGACACTATTTGCCGTGGTTATAGCGCCACAACTCGCTCTCTGTAACAGTATTCCTAATTCCAGTCCAAGCTCGCAAAGTCGTCATGGCCTAGTGGTTAGCATTTTTGCTTACCAATCCAAAGGACGGAGGATCGAACCCCGCCTCGAGCGACTTTGATTTTTCGTTCGCATTCATAATTTCAAATTAATGTGTTCTTAACATTCTCGTTGGGAGCAGATGGGCATCGAACCCAGAACCATTCGCTTATAAAGCGAACACCGTAACCAGTCAGCCACGGCCGCTCCTGAATGTTTAAGCTTTCAATTCATGCAAAAAGATCATAGTTTTGTGAGAAATTGACAGAGTTATGTGCGATACAAAAAAAGGGGATCAAGTCTCCCCACTCTCCCCTACTTTGATATTTTTGAAACTTATACTTGCAAATCAACTGGACAGGTGTACAATGCATTTTAAAACCCTTTTTTATTCAAATATTGGAACCATGGTTTGTAATTAAAATTTGTATACTTTTTATTTATTACAACCAGTTTCAACACTAATTCTGATGCAAAACATAGCTAAAAAAATACCAATGTGAGTGATTTTTCACGGTGAAAAATGGAAATTTTGCGGCATGAAAATTACAAAACATTGCTATTCACGGCAATTTTACCCTAAAATCTGCTTATGATTAACGCAACGATTTGTTATTTTAGAGTAATATTCATTGTTAAAAATACGAATTCCATTTTGTGAAATTTAATAAATTTTTGATGCATTTTCGATTCAGCTATCTTTATTTTATTTAAATTAAAAAAAAAAATAACTTGCTAATAAATCTCTTCAGCAAAGCACATCCTGAACAAAAGAATCACCAAACGAACGATCAATAAACTAAGTCAATACAATTTTGTTGTTGTCCTGGTTTTCAGCAAATTTGTGTTTCAAACCAAGTTGAATCAAGTTTTATGAAATTTGTTCATCGTTTTTAAAAATGGGTTCTTAATTTGCCATGCAATTTTTATCACTGCTTTGAAACTTTCAGGTAATAATCTTCTGGAGTGTTGACTCAAAAAATCTTAATTTAAATACACTGCCGCTCGAAGCTAGTCCGAGATCTGTTTGAGTAAAAACACAGTTATTCGGACGGTTTGTGAATGTTGCGGAACTCGGTGCGCGCCCGTTGGAAGAAAAGAAAAGTACTTCGTCTGCGCCGGATGGAGATTTACTAAGTTCGCGTTTGGAGCAACTTTCTGCCGGATGCCGATAGCCATCAAGTTCTGGTCCAAGATCGTCTCGACCCTTGAGGAGGCCCAGTAGAAGTTGGCCAACGTGTACAAGCGCATGGAGCTGTCTGACAGAAACATCTCGGAGGGACTGCGGGAAAAATACTGCGGACGGAGAATCGGAGCAACTCAAGATTGAAGCTTTTCAATGTTTTTCCATGATCATCAAAATTGAAGAGATGAAAATTTTCTGAAGACTCCGTCGTTTGGTGAGACCTTTCCTTTTTAATACAGGCAACTCTTTCATTCATTCTGACATATTTACAAATCATTTTTTTTTTTTTTTTTTTTTATATTTACAAATCATTGAAGACATACCACGCCAATCTTATTATATACGCGGTAGGGTGTTCCTTCGGTCGTTCGCTGTGAGTTGTGGATTGCCTGCTTCTCTAATGAAGGTTCGACTGGGGGGGCATGCTTATTAATTTCTCGTCGCTCCATACCCTCAGTGACGTGATGGGAGCAAGGGCGTCTATGCGAAATGTCCCTACACCCGCTACAAATTTCCGGCGCTTGGGGAGGGAAGTGGGAACCATTTTGATCTATGCGCCGGTATTTGTAGCATTAAAATTCGTGCAAAAAAACTTATGCACGTGGGTGTACAGATTATGGAGTAAAAGATGATCGAATTGTTCACCTAGCGCTCACATGTGTTTCGGGACCAAGTTGCCTGCGGGTATGGGGATCATACATACATACATACATACTGCCGCTCGAAGCTAGTCCGTCCCATATGTAATTTCGTCAATTTTGATGTAATGATGCAGTTTGGTCCGAAATCATGTAAACTTACAGAAAAACCAATAAAATTTAGTACTTTGTTCTAGAAAACCGTAGAAAATCCACTTTTTCGTGAAATTCTAACACGTAGCCTTATGGGCGGGACAACATTGACATGCGTTTTTCTCGGCTTGCTGTTTTTACATATGGGCACCCAAACGGCAGTCGCATGATTGTGATGCATGGCGGCATGAAAGTATAACAGAATCTGCATGAAAACTGTCCTCATGCATTTTTTGCGATATAGGCGTATGACATTTTTGCCCGTTTCCGACAATTATCGACATTACCGACGGCTTTTTGGTTGTATTTCACAAAAAAATATTAACAGAACGAGGATTGAACCACCAACTTCTTGGTTATTGATCCGACACGCTACCACCACGCCATGGACGTTTGATGAAATGTGAGTGAAAGAGCACCAACATATTCGTCTCTTTGGAGTGTTGCTCGGGGTCGGGCCAGCATTATATGTGTTGGTGAGAACTGCAGATTGCTAAAATGTTTACACGCGGGCAAAAATGATCTACGGGCTTGCTGCAAAAAATGTTATAAAATTTGTCATTATTTGCAGCAAATCCACTGTTGCAGATTTTGAGATATATTTTTCCTTTGGGTGGGACGGACTCGATTAGAGCGGCAGTACACTGAGGAGTAATTTGACAAAAGAAAATTTCGAATTTTTTAGTTGGCAGTTTCACGGATTACCAGCTTCCACAAAATCGCGAAAAATTACTAGCCTTAGTTATATACATTGCCTTCACTATAAAAAGGGAACATTTTAAAATTTACAAGATTTGTCACTTTTGATATCAGAGTTTTTGAGTTCTTTTCAGCTGCGTGTTTTACCTTCCTCACCTGACTGAGGAAAGGCTATAAAATCTCTCGAAAAATGAACTTCTTAATTCGACCTCGCACACCCACCTTCACATATACCTATCGACTCAGAATCAAATTTTGAACAAATGTCTGAGCGTGTATGTATGTCTGTAAGTCCGCGCACCGAAAAATATGCACACGATTATCTCCGGGCTGGCTGCACCGATTTGGACCATTTTGGTCTCATTTGATCCGTCCCACAATACCCTAGTTAATATCATGAAGTTTAGAAAAGTACTTCAAAAGTTATGCTAAAAAAACGATTTCAACAAAAGTCCGGAAGATTGTAAATAGGGTGGTTTTTGTAAGGAAACCCATCATGTTATACATTTTTAGAAAGGTATTTAAAAGATCTTTCTAATGAGTTTAACTCATCAAAGATCTA
Source organism: Culex pipiens pallens (assembly GCF_016801865.2). Classification (NCBI taxonomy): domain Eukaryota; kingdom Metazoa; phylum Arthropoda; class Insecta; order Diptera; family Culicidae; genus Culex; species Culex pipiens. Next base: position 114,768,576 of record NC_068939.1, read on the forward strand.
ACAACCCTATCAAAAGTTATCAGCACTAAAGCGTTATTTATACACTTTTGAAACGCCGGATCTCAGATATTTCGATTAAAATGATGTCCAGGTCTATCATGCGACCCGTAGTCAGTTTTGGCTAAATTTGATCACTAGTGTGCGATTTTGTGACAAGTCTGTTGTAAAAAAGATAGGACGTGTAACAAGATAGTATACAAGCAACGATATACTGAGTCCGTTTTGCGATGCCTGTCCGTCGGGTCGCATGTTTTTTCGCGTCGTTCGTCGTCGGTGAGTTTGTCGGGTGAGTGCGCGCGTATGTGTGTGAAGGTGCGGCTGGCTCTGGTTGAAAAAATGACAGTTGAGCCAGTCCGTTTTGCGTTGCCTGTCCGTCGAGTTGCATGTTTTTTCGCGTCGTTCGTCGTCGGTGAGTTTGTCGGGTGAGTGCGCGCGTATGTGTGTGAAGGTGCGGCTGGCTCTGGTTGAAAAAATGACAGTTGAGCCAGTCCGTTTTGTGGTTACCTGTATGTTTGTCTATTCCTTTCTATTGACGTGGCTTTTTTTCTTCTTAGTTAGATTGTAAAGTTCAAATATCGCGATCGTCTTTCTCGTTAGTCAGTCGGGTTTCTTTGTTCTATGATTCGCGATTGTTTCATGGGAAGATTCGTTATTAATTGCGTTAGCATAATATAAATTATATTTGACCTTTTGTTTCCCGCGAAATCACCTTTTAGCATTATAGCTCGTAAAGCACGGTGACAAATATTGTTTCAACGCGATTGTTCAAGTCCTTCAGATAACTCATAACTCATCAGTAATTAATTAGTCGCTCATCTTATAAAAACTTAAAAGTATAAATAGTCTCAGGTCAACTCTACGTAAATGTGTTACGCTGAGTATAATATTTCACCTTTTAATTACACACAATTTTGATTCTATCTTTCCACAGCCGGCTGTCTAAGATTAAATCATTTGTGCTAAACTCAACACCAAATAACCGGGAATCATCCGCATCCGCATCATCCGATTGTTTGCCTTGAGAATACATAATACATCACCCTATCACTCAACGAAATTCATTGATTATTGGGCCACATCATCATCCTCTATGTTGAATCCTGGCCATTACCCTTTCCCACTAACAAAATCCCAAGTAGAAGTAGTTTTCCGGCACACGCGGGGGTGTGGATATCGTATAGAACCCACCCTTGGTAGCAGCCTGTGCTAACTAACATTCCCGTCCCGTTCCCTCGAGATCTACAAACTGACATGGCGGGCGCCGTTGGTGGCCAATGACTGTTTCCTATTAGCAACGGCTCTAGTTTTGATGATCGTGATGTTTTATCTTTTCAGCGCATTCATGCATGCTGTTGATAAGGGAAACATTATTTGATCGTTGAAGCGTATGACCGGTTGTGTTGATAGGATATTACGGTTCTGTTCAGTAACGGAGAAGAACAACCATGGGTGGTCTCTCATGCTCATGCTCTCATGCTCAGTATACAAGCAACGATATACTATATGAATGTGAGGAAGGCATCAACCACCTAAAGATGGATTAAGTAACGTTTTTTCAAAGGTATTTGAGCCATTTTTTGTTTTTCTTGCAATTCTTGTTTTATTCTGATAGTAATTAAGTATTCCACAATTGCTTTTTAATTATATTTTTTTTTCTTTTTTTTGCATCAACATTATATCATAAGCTTTTAAAATGCAAAAAAAAATGATAAAACACAATCTAGGATACAACAAAAAATTATGATCACACTAATTAAGACTTCAAATATTAAGGATATATGGTAAGAACATGGCCAAAGTTGTTTGTCATGATTGCAAAATTAACTGGAGATTTAATTTTCTGTGCCTTTTTGGAGCTTTGGTGTTTTTGAAAAACAAGTGCAAATGGAAAGGGACGATTAGATCGTTTAAAAAGAATGTTACTTTCCACTTTTTACTTTTTGGGAATTTTTTTTCTTCTAGAAAGTTGTTGAACATGCCAATCCACTCAACTTAGTCAAATATACCAAAACTTTTTCTTGTATTCTATGCTTTTCATACGACTCATTTCAACAACAGCAATTCATGGTTAAATTTAGATAAATAAAATTTTCTGAGTATTTTAAGTGCTTAAAATAGAAACATTAACGCCTTCGAAAGAAAGTAGAACTAATTAGTCAAAAGTGTCAGCTATTTTTAGTTATAAAAGACGCAATTCAAAAAAAAAATAATAGCTTTTAAAGTGCTCAGAACAACACATTTCTCTGCAATTTAACCCTGAATTGCTACGTTCTAGCATCAAGTTAGGGCTTAATCAAATTATTCTAACTTAGCACTCACTGAGAGAGAAATTCGATGGAGACCGAAACCCTCTTGCACGACCGATCAGTAAATTGAAAATTTTAAAATCTATGTCAACTTTTCCAGGAGATAATGGGATCTTAATTGGGCACTTACATTGAAAATTTAAAATTTTAATCGTTTTAAAAATAGGTTTGCCAAAGAATTGAAGTTGTTGAGTTTACCGACAAGTCCTGACAAAATTGAGTTTGGCTGCAAGTTAACCCTTTACTGGCCAATTTGAATTGAATTGAATTCGGTTTTATTAGTGAATAATCATGTAACAATTAGTTCATTCGCAGTACATAACAGAGTTTTGGAGTTCCTTTCAGCTGTGTGTTAAATCTCAATCCATTTTGGAACGATTATTGCTTATGACTAAGAGATTACCAAGAGTAAGAAATAATTTAGAAAAAACTTACTGAAATCGAAAAGAAAGGGGATAGAAATAGAAAAAGCTTAAACTAAATCACAGTTTTTTTATCTATTGTAGATGTGCGTAATCATTAGCTCCCCAAGGGCCAGAAATTGCTCCGCCTTGTTACGGCAGGTCCGGAACCTCGACATCATCTCATCCGCTAGAGCAAAATACTCCGGCAAGGTGAAGAGATCTTCCCCGGTTACTTCTTGCTGGGCCGCATCGCCGCTACCGGCAGCGACCACGCTGGCGAGCGATCGCCCCCATCCAGGAGGGAACGCTGAGTTGTCTGCGGGAACCGTACGCTGACCAGCTGCAGGAACGGTTGCGCTTGTATTCCGCTGAGAAGGGTGGGATGCTGCTGCTTTCTTCTTCCTCTTTTCCTGCTCCTCGAGGTAGCTTTTCTGTGCGCTGCATCCACGGTAGTTGCTGGTATGGTAACCTCCACAGTTTGCGCACTTGATGCGCGCCTTGGTTTGCTCTGCCTTTTCCCCCAAGTCCGCCTTGCACGGCAGTGCACACGCCTCAGAGAGGTGTGATTCACCACACTTCACACAGCGGGGCGGGAGGTTGCAGTTCCGTGAGCCGTGGCCGAATTTCTGGCAACGGTGGCATTGTGCTGCGTCCGACGGGTTCTTTGAGTAGAACCGCCAGTTTACCCAAAACCCGTCCAACGCCTTAGTTCGCCGCAGGTCTTGAATCTTGACGGTGCCGCGGTCGAAGTACAACAGGTACAGAGTGTGCGTACCTGTGACTGTTGTCTTGCGCGAGAGCACTTTTATCTCCCGTGGTGTTATTCCGGCACCCGAGAGATGTCCCTTCAGGTCGGCGATTGGGCGGTCTTGGTAGCCCTGCAGGACTACCTTAACAGCGGTGTTCTCAACTGGATCGAATGTGTAGAACTTGAAATTGCTACGCTTCAGTTCTTTCACCACCAGGTCGAAATTCTTTTTGGTGAAAGTAATCACTTGTACTTTCGATTTGCCAATTTCCAGACTATATTGGAGGCCTTCCAGCAACTCGTCAACATCGTCCGCCAACGTATCCAAAACAAAAATTGGAGGTTGTCGCCGTTCCTTCGGAGAATTAACTTTTTTTGTCGTACTACCTTTTTTGCGTGCACGTCCATCGTCGTCGTCGGTAGTGCTGCTACTGTCGGTGTTGTTGTTGTAGCTTTTCTCGTCACTCAGTCTCGCGAACTTGTTACTGGTGGGAAAGTTGGCGGTTGTTGATGCGCCACCGGTAGACAGATTGCCGGAAGTACCTGAGCGGAGTCTGTTTCTTATTGGGCTGCGATCCTGGACACGGTAATTAGCGTGTAATAACTCCGGATTGAATCCATCAGCGCACACGTTTCCCTGCGCGATGGCGGACGACGCGGCGGCGTTGTTTTGTTTACCTTTTTGCACTCGGCCGGTAGACGAACTTCGCGGGTTTTTCGAGGTCGCATTCGAACTGCCACGGCCACGGCCGGCCTTCGGCATGCTGGTGGAGCAAACTCGCGGGTATTCACGGTAAATTACGGCGAAAAATTCGTAGAAACTTTTAGAGCTCTGAGCACTTTACTGCTGCTTGCTCTGGAGGATACACGCAGAATCATACTGGCCAATTTTTTTCATAGTTATTTTTTATTTTTCTCGTGTACAGAAGGTTATGTAGAGCAACATTTGTTTTACGACAACTTTTCTTCTCTTGTTTTATGTTTTTCTTGTTTTATTTTTAGTATTTTAATTTGCAATTATCTTGTTTAGTTTATGTTTGTTTTTGGTACTATTTGACCTATTCTAGCACCAAATATAATTACATTTTTCCTATCTAAATTTTTCACGTTTTCTATCATTTTTATCATTTTTTTATTCAAATCGCATTTTTTTCTTTTGATCCACCGTGGTCATGTAAAACAGCGCCAGTAACAACGCAAGATAGAGGAGAAGCATCCCCCAGCAATTTTGACTGTGAACACACACACAGTCCATGTTTGCAACGGGAGAGTGCACGGAACGTCTCCACCCCGGAACGGAACGAAAGTTCCATTGGATTGACTATGGTTCGTGTCGTGGAAAGTGGGAATGTTTGAATATTGAATAAATATAAAATAAGCTTATGCTGTTAGTCCGTAATTTAATAAGCCACTTCTCTGGAGGAAGGCACTCACCATTGCTGTGAACTGGTTTTCAATTGAGTGGGTACGCTGTTGGAATATTCGAAAAGATGCTAGTTTTGACTCTGTTTCCTGATTTGAGTCCTGGTGGGAAAGTGAATCGATTTTGTGTTTCGAGGTTTGGGAATCGTTGATCAACTTAAACCAAATAACTGTTCTATTTGCACTTGTGTCAGACTAGACCATGACACATTTTGCTGAAACACTTTTCCCACTCACAAATTTCAACAAAATCGCTTTATTAACGTCACCACGTCCAAAACTAAACGTATGCCAACGGATTCAAAGTAGCTCAATAAGTTGTACGTTTCAGCATCAGCTCCCACAAATTAGTCCATCGAATTGACAGCGTATTGACACCACCAGGGGAAAATGTGGCCACGGAAAAACAACTTGTTACACGTATTTCAAATTAACCGCTGAACCGTGTACGGATGATTTATATTACTGGACAGCAAAAAATCTCATTTGACCAGCGTTCATCGAAGCTAATTTTAAATTGCTACAATTTCTCAAAACTCTGTCAAGTCGACATTGGCAGCACACGACCTCGCGGCGGGCATCGATCGATCGGAACAGGTGCCGTTCTCGCGTTTGCCATCACAGCTCACAGCTCGGCGCACCAGTTCTAATAAGTAATTCACTTTTCCCTGGGGGGAACCATCCTCCATCCCTCTTGAGTTAGGGGGGCGCAATTCACACTCCACGTGCTGCCACCAAAGTGTGACCGCGGCGTCACGTCACACGTATGGGAACACACACACACACTTACAATTATGATGTGTAGACGAGACAACTGGGAGCTAATTTGAGGATGGAAATTAGGACGGAACGTGCCCGCGTAAACTCCAGCCTGCTGGAAGGTTGAATAATTAATAGCAAATTAAATTATAACAATTACCATAATTTCATTGCAGCAGCAGCGTGTGAATTGCCATCATCAAAGTGCCGATTTCGGGTGGGAATGAGATGGTATGGGCTCATTTGTTTACCATCCGGGGAATCGATAGTATGATAAGTAATTTGAGTGTGTGCGGAGTTGGATAATTAATTGCTCCGTCTGCGAAATGTGTTGCTCGGTATCGCATTTGATTTGCAAAGGTTGATAACAGATAATGCATGTTGATATTGAACCACATTCAGGCAGTTTCTGAAGTAACCATTTTCAGAAGATTATGCTTTAGATCTCATTTGTAGTTTTTTCACAATAAAAATACGCAAAAACGGTGAATATCGAAGAGAAATGTTTATGCAATACTAAAAACATGTCAATTCTCTACCAACTTTTGTCCCTGATCACGAATCTGAGGTCCGTTTTTCGATATCTGGTGACGGAGGGGCGGTACGACCCCTTCCATTTTTGAACATGCGAAAATAGAGGTGTTTTTCAATAATTTGCAGCCTGAAACGGTGATGAGATAGAAATTTGGTGCCAAAGGGACTTTTATGTAAAATTGTACGCCCGATTTGATAGCGTACTCAGAATTCCTAAAAAACGGGGGGGGGGGGGGCGAGGCTTGAAAAAAAGTTCTAACGTGGTTTATGGATGATCCCAAATACCAAATAATGAATAGACACTCTAAAAGACATGTTTTTTTTTCAATAATTTGCAGTCTGTAATGGTGACTATATGAAAATTTTGGGTCTCTTTTTCTTTTTTTTTAAATTGGTCGCCCGAGTTGATGGCATACTCGGAGTAAAAAAAAAATCCTCAGAAAAAATAATAATACAAAAGTAGTTTTTAATTTAAAGTACTTTTCAAATCTGCATTCACCATTTTAAAATTTCGTTTTTTTTTTGTAGTAATTTTCGTATTTGTAGAGCACCCGATTTGAAATAAAAAGTTTACACATCAACATTTTTGAAATTGTCTACTCTACAACATTGTAAAACATTGAAACACTCTATAAAACCTTTTGTTCTAAATGAAAAAAATGTCCGTGCTGGGTTATTGCAGATTCGAAAATTGCATGGAATTCATGATGCATGATGCCAGAGTGGTCTCTTGTACTAAGCTTGCTGGGATCCTATCTAGATAGAACAAGAGAGTACACGAGCATCGAAATACAAACATTAATAAAACGCATGAATCTCTCTGATTTTAACTTTGAAATTCAATTTTCATATTGTTTTTTTGCAATATAAAACCATTTTAAATTGCATTCATATTCTCCCCTTAAAATGGCTAAATTCTTCCCCCCCCCCTCCCCCCCAATAATTAATTGTTGTAAAAAATAGGTCATCCCAATACCAGTGTTAAAAATTTTAAATCATGTCTGCTGAATTCCTTCGATTAAAAATCAGATTTTAAAAATATTGCACTAATTATGGACGGCCCTTGAATTCTTTATTCGGGAGGCACGCGGCCAGTGACTTCAATTAAGTGCTATTTTAAAATTCTGAAAAAAAAATAAGGAATGTAGTTAATCGCAACTTTTTATGTTGAGGATATTTCTCTTAGTTTTATAAACAAGAAAAAAAATCTCAAGAGCATCAGAAACTAACCCTTTTTCGTTTTCTTCTCTTTCCAGGTTGGTACAAAACATCGTCCCACATTCTCCCTCTTAAACCCCGATCGTGAGTAACAGATTTGCCTTAATTAAATTCCTCTCCAAAGAAAAAACCGGCCCAAATTATTCACTGTCGACGCGAGAATTATTTACCAACTAAAATCCAGCAGCACAAAGAACAGCCCCAGATTTATCCTCATCCTTCCCCCCCTGCCTAAAAGTAGACTAATTTAAAGTGCCATAAAATCTTTCGGCTTTTTTCCGCGTCTCATTCACACTCTCTCGCCTGATAATCTTCTCCTAGGTAATTGTCTGGCAGCACACGAGGAGCAGCAATAAAAATGGCATCCCTGGTCTGGCTTTTCCGGAAGTGTGCCATTCTGGAGCTTTTTACTTGCGTTTCCCGTTATCACTTCGTTGGGGTTGTGCGCTTTTTTGGAATTTTCAACAAAATCATTACTTTTCAAAAATATCAATTTTTTAGCTTTGTTTTCGCATTTTGAAAAACAAATGCAAAACGTTGTCTCAAAACTCAATAAAAAAATAAAAATAAAACTATGTGACAGTATAGCACAACGGCAACGCATTTCACTAGCTCGTGGCAGACAAAAGCCAAACTATGTTCCGGCTTTCGGGATAACGGCGGCGAATGGCAGGACACCGGAAGTAGTACTCGTCCAAATGGCCCGACGCCCGGGACAAATCCCCGGAATGAGACGCGCAAGCCAAACAAGGCCCCGTTTTCCGCACTTGAGCGTTTCTCGCGCGCCGTATTTACGAACCTAATAAAATTTATACTTCCAATTTTCGTGTTATTATGCTCTTAAATATCCGCTCATGATGTTGATGGCCGTAATAAAGCCCAGACTCGGTGGCGTCTCAGGATGAGTTTCTGGAGCCCTTGAGATGAGCAAAATAACGGGCAAAAAATCGCTTGTTGAAGCAGGTGATGATGAGCGATGCCTGTTTGGACGATCTGCCTAATTTGTGCATAATTCCGACAAGTCGGAGGAGATGAAGTGGTCCGGGCCCGCGTTCAAGTGGGAAAGCTTGTTGGCGATTACATTTTTAATGAGGTTGATCAGGTTTTTTGGTGAAGAGATTAATTATCCCCGGGAAAGATTTCTGGATCTTTTGAGGGGCTTAAGTTTGAAGAAACATTTTACACCAATGAATTTTGAGCCAGGAGCCATGGCAATTTTACTATGCTACTTTTAATTTTTTTATTAAATTTTATTTCTAAGAATGTTTTGATCTACTATTGATACTTTATTATTATTATTGATACGTTACTTAAGAGTTTGTTTATGAATATCTAGACAAGAGGATTATTTGAAAAAAAAAACAAGATACGTCTTTTCAAAAGATTGATGTTCAGATCTGTTGTCAGAAAGGAATTCTAGTCTTTTGAGTATTACCAATTGATTTTAAATACGTATTTTTCATGTAATAGCAAAACAAAATCTTTTTTTTTCAAACTTCTACGAAATTCAGTCAATAAACTGTGAATAATCAAAGGATATATGGGTCATTCCATCTGAAGCGGAACAGCATTTGAAAATTACCATCTCCGATTCTGCTCAAATTTGGCAGAGCTGTTAAGACTATCAAAACATGCAAAAATCCCGAATTTCATCCAAATCGGACCACCCCCTTCATTTTTGTACCCTCCCAAAAAATCGACTTTTTGGCGATTTTTGAGTGAAACCCCTATCTTCAAACGACGATAACTCAGGAACCACAAATCTTAGAAGGTCGATCTTAGACTCAATTTTGAAGGAAATTGGACGTAGAATCCATTTCCGTGATCAAAATGTGGATTAAAATATTTTTTCAACTTATATTGCGCAATTGAAAACTTTAAATGGCCGTATCTCAAAACAGCCCTACTTATTTTTTTTTAATTTGACCTCACCATCGTATTCCCCGTCCAGTTTTACATAAGAATCACTTATCGACAGAAAGGAATATGCTTCGTTCCAGAGATATCGAATTTTAAAGTTTTGAGTATTTGAAATTACCTAAATTAGCTACACTCGCCGCATATGCTAGAAGCACTTAGTCGTGCTGATCAATAATTATTACCTGGTGATCTGTAAGATGAATTATTTTTATAATTTTATACGATTTTGAGATAATCAATACCTTGAACAATCTATTTTTTGTTTAAGGAATATTTATGGGGAAATTTTTAATGCACATGCATAGAGAAGTATAATCAAAACATTTGCCACCGAGTTCTGAATATTTGAAAAAAAAAATAACTGGAAAAAATCGAAATTTCATTCTTTTTTTGACTTTATTTATTTAAGTCAATTTGAATTTGTAATCGATTTACAGATTTTTTGATAAATAGCATCGTTTTCAAAATGAAGTCACCAATACTGAAATGGGTGCTGAAAAGTTGGACGTTTTAGCACTTGTATCGAAAAGTTTTCAATATTTTTTTTGTTTTGAACGGTGAATTTACTTAACAGATGGATGATTGACATAAAATTTCATTCAAAAAGCGTTTTTTGGAATTGTAAAAATGTTTTTGCAATTCCGTCGTGAAACTACTTACTTTTCCTGTCATTCTTGAACGACAAAATAGCCTACTTTTCTGCACCAAAAATAACAGAATCGAATAGCAACACTTTTCAAAATTAATGCTGAAAAGTTCGTCTTTTCAGCACTGAAATGGATGCTGAAAAGTTGAACTTTTCAGCACTTGTTTCGAAAAGTAACACTTTTCAAAAAAAATTTATTCAAACGATTTATTGACAAAATACATGAAAATTTGACTTAAAATTTCACTCAATTGGTGTTTTTCGGAATTGCAAAAAATGTTGTATGGAACTCGTTGCAAAACTTGATTTTTTCAGCACTCTTCGTATTTATCCAACTCGGTGAACCACGTTGGATAAATGTACGACTCGTGCTGAAAAAATCCTCTTTTTGCAACTTGTTGCATAAACTACTATTATACAATTTTATAGCAAATTTTCAGATCGTTTCAAAGAGGTAGTTCATGCAACTCGTTGCAAAACATGATTTTTTCAGAAAAAAATCAGCTTTTTGCAATTTGTTGCGAGAACTACCATTTTGAAACGTGCTGAAAATTTGCTATAAAATTGTGTAAGAGACATTGAAGATTGGACCTCTGCTTGCTGAGATACAGCGGCTTAAAGAAAAAGAAACAGGAAAATTTATTTTTTCTAAATCTCACCCAAAGAACCCTCCATTTTCTTATGCCAATGTCTCAACAACTAATGGTCCGATTTTCAATGTTAAAAAATGAAACATTCTTGAAAATTTTCTGATCTTTTCAAAAACAATGTTTTAATTTTTTTTGAATCAAGACTAACATTTCAAATGGGTGTTTTATTTAATTTTAGTCTTGATTCAATGAGATAAAATTTGAAAAAAATGATGCCAATTTTGAACAAAAATCAATGATGGTTTAATTCGAATTTTTCCCTCTTCAAATTTTGCTTGAAATCAAAGAGCAAATAATATTGTTAAAAATTGAAGTTTATGTTGAAAAACAAGTACAATCGGTTGTTTATAGGGAAAATTCTCATACGTTTGGCAGGTTATGGGTCCGATCCTTACTCCGTCCAATTTTATAGTTTTCATTATTTAAACACATTAGTTTGCAAAACTTTTGATGGAAACTGCTGGTGTTGAGAATCTGTTTCAAGTGGAATAGGTTCTATTTTCGATTATCGATTCTTAGGCAACTCGGACTTAGACAATTAGCTATGTATTTATTACTCGAGTTCAGTTAAAATCGCTTTTTAGACGCTGTAATTAATCTTCAAAGTGGTGATGGGTTAACATTAGGTGCTCGATAGAATTACTTGCTACTATTCATTTTGGGATGCTTTAGATACTTTTTCAGAATTTTTTTTTAAATGGATACAACACTTAAAAGACGATACTTTCATGAATTTATTGATATTTTGAAAAATTTTACTATTACAATTTATTTAGAAATTTGCAACAATTTCTGTTTAAAAAAATAAAATTAATTCGGGCTTGAAATTTTTAAATCAGTTTCTTATTTATATTAAGAAATGATGTTTTGAAGAACCCAAATAATGTTTTTATCCATATTATTAGCTAAACAAAAAAACATAAGTTTAGAATATCCCAGATTTCTTTTGCAAAATTAAGCATGTATTTAAATTTTAGCCAAATCAGTTGAGCAGCGATGGAATAATCATCATCAAAAGAAAATCATTGGACGTTCATCAAGAGATAAAATCCGAAGGGAGAATGGCTCTCCTCTCTCGTGCACGAAAGATCGGTAAAAGTAATCTAAAAAAAAACATCATCTTGATTATTCGGCGGAACATCTTTTTCACTACTACACTTGCAAGTGTAACGTCACATGTCGAAATATTACGTGATACATTTTGTAGATGGGCAATTTGTGTAAACAAAGTGAATTAAATATTTTTAAGTGGTGCTGGCAAGGAATTTCACAAAAAATCATCCGCAGATTGATTTTCTTTTAGAATTTCGGGAGCGATTTTCTTTTGCGTGTTTTGCCTCCTCTCTAGCTATTGAGCGTTGAAATATGTATGAGGATAAATATATAGTTTAATGATCCTGTGTATTGTTAGTCTCATATATGGCTTTCTTTGATTAATGTTACACATATTTATTTTAGGCAAGGCGAGAAATTTTTTTAAATAAGATTTTTTAACGAATGATTTATTTGATTGGATACTTTATGCTACACAGAAAAAAATGTGTAAATTTGGAAGATTTAATTTTGGATGGTTGAATATTTCCTCTTTTATGTTCTAATTTTACTTAAATTTAGACTGAAAAAGTGACATTACACCAGAAAAGAGGTAAAAATCCATAAAGGTAAAATAACACATTTTTTCTGACGTAAAAGATGTACCCCTTCCCAGATGTAATATAAACATGAGTTTTTTCTGTGTACTGAATGCATGCCAATCATATTTTTCGCTTCCAGAAACAGCAACTTGAAATTTGTTCATTAAAAAAAAAACAACACGCTCAATTAAAAAGAAAGAGAAACACCACATTTTAAACGTTCGATTTTTCCCTTCACCATCTGAGTACAACTCCGAATTGGAATTACAGCGCAAACTGTCAAACGTCTGTTCGTTCAGCTTCTCAGTTGAACTGGACCGTCACGAGGCACACAGAAAAAAGAAACACGGAAAACATTTAACATTTTAATTTACCCGAATGATGCTGCCATTTCGACCCCTACAACGGTCAATCCCTATGTCCTGGAACCAGGGACTACAGGACCCATCGAAGCAGGGCTTCAATTTTGCTCATTTTCACTCTCATTTCAGGCTGCTTTTTGCAGAATTGTAAAAAAAACTGCCAACACTGCCAGAAAATTTAAAACATTCCGCACTTCATCTAGCATCGATCCTGGCAGTGCTCCCAGCACTGCAAATTGGCATGATTCTGGCTGGTTGTTTTTCCTCCAAGGATCTTCAAAAGCTGGTTGACTTGGTGTGGCATGTGACGCCTCAACTCCCCTCTCGCCGGAAGGACGAACCCGTGCGGGAAGTAATTTGAAGAATTTCACTCTTCTTTTTTTTGTTGCCTTGTCGCGCCGGAAACACTCTGTGACTGTAACGAATTTGCTGGCTTCAACGAGGAGAAGGACCAGGACCAGGATGGTAATGGTTTGGGTTGGAATTTTAACTGAGATGTTAACTTTTGGGAATTTTTCTCTGGCTTCAGTGCTGGAAACGTGGAACGTAGGAGACGCGTATTGACATTATTAGCGCAATTAGGGAATGGTTTGGAAAATTGGCGGATTTATGCTGATGGGTTGGGTTGCGTTGGAATGTGGCCAATGTATTTTGTGAGGAGAAGGAATACAGCGTTACTTAACAGTACTTTATTCTCTCAAAATTCATTACTATGAGAAATTTCATTAAATTTTCTAAGAAGCTTTTTTTAATTATCTTTCTATTTAACTTTAAGTATTCACAGCAAAGTCAGCATGAATTGTTGAACCAATTTCATTTTCAATCCAATTCCAATCGCGGTTCAAATTTGCATTTCCACAACACGTGTAAATACGTTCCATTTTGTTGTACAGTCCAATAAATCAAACTTGCATCCACTTGTTTCCACTCAAATCAAACATTGAGAGGGCAATTAATTGGAATTTCACCTTGTTACATAGACATTCAATTAAGTTGCAGTTGAAACGTGGTTGAAATGGTACAATGGAATACAGCCATCATAACCTCGTCATTTATTTGACTTTTTCTCAAATACAAATAGTATCATTGTTATCAGAAAAGAGTCCATATCAACATCTTAAATCATTTTTTAAGCTGAAAACATGAAAATTGATCGAAAAACGGCAGACCCTAGAAAAGATCTACAAAATAAAAGATATCGGTACAAGTGTGAATAAGGGTCGAAATACATAAGGGGGTAATTCTCTAACAAATCACACGAAATCGCGAAAAGTTGCCCCGACCCCTCTTCGATTTGCGTGAAACTTTGTCCTAAGGGGTAACTTTTGTCCCTGATCACGAATCTGAGGTCCTTTTTTGATATCTCGTGACGGAGGGATGATACGACCCCTTTCATTTTTGAACATGCGAAAAAAGAAGTGTTTTAATAATTTGCAGCCTGAAACGGTGATGAGATTGAAATTTGGTGTCAAAGAGAATTTTATGTAAAATTGGACGCCCAATTTGATGGCGTACTCAAAATTTCGAAGAAATGTAGAAAGAAAGAAATGTGTACGTCACCATATCATTTTTCAACAAATTTTAATCTTTGAAAGGACTTAGAGAAAAATCTTAAAATCCAAGAAAAATTTGACTTATTTTAAGTAACTTTGATAATGTTAAAAAAATAAAAAAAATTTTCTGAGGTCAACTTTGGCTGTGTTTCCCACTAACATTTGCTATATTTTATTTGTAAATATGCATGTATTATTTTTTTTAGTGCCCAGACTATACCACTACGCATTTTTCTGCATTCAAAATGATAATGATATCGTTCTATAGTAGAAAATGTGAAAAACAAGAAAAACATTGAATAATAGGCTGTTAAAACATGAAAAAAGTTAAAAGGCAAAAGGTAATATGAGGTGGTAAAATGATCCAAATACTATCAGAATGAAATTTAAACTCAACAAGAAAAAGAACAAATAAGAATACTATAATGAAACAAGAAAATTAGAAGAGAGCAAAATTTTTCTTAAAACCAATGTTGCTAAAAATGAACTTAAAAACAAATAAAAATAGGAAAAAATGTGCTTTTTCAACATATTTAAAGATTAAAATTGTTTGTTTTTTACCTTAAAATGGCTGCAAATTTCGAACGCCAAGTCACATTTTTTTTTTCAAAGAGTGTCCCAAAATTTCTCACAATATCACTTATTTTTAGAACTTAACTTTGAATTCCTATGTTCAAAAATAATATTTTTGAGGGTTTGCGCTGATGCTATCGATACCCTTAGTCATAGTTTGCGGGATATATTTTGTGTGTCTTGGACAAAGTTGCTTGGCTTGACATGCCCAACAACAGATTTTATAAAGCACTCTAATCGTGAACCACTCGTATTTAAAACCAAGCCAAAAGTTTTCCCTTACCGTTTGCAACAACTCTTCCGAAGCTACGAAATCTATCATTTTTTTTCGGAAAATCCATTTTGTACTGAATTTTGCGATCTGGGCCACAGTGCATTGATAAAAGATAAGACAAAGGTGGATTTTATTAAATTTTAACGGCTGAAATTAAGAATTTGAATGAAAAATACTTTCAGATCTGCATTTTTGTACCGAATTTTCAATTGCTGGATTACCATATTCGCATAGTTATCCCATCTTGAATTTTTTTGCCTTATTCTTTGGACTCTCAGTTTTCTAGAAAATAGACGAAATAGGGTATTTTAACCATTAGTGGACCCCCTAGTAGAATCGACGAGCATTTTTCACAATTATTCAATATTTTAAGCACTATTTCATAACCCTTTGTACAACACAATGAAATCTGAAGTCTTTTGAACAATTCTGACTATTTGTTTCATCAATTATTTGCTTTTGTGCAGAAAAAAAGCCATTTGAAAAAAGTGTTTTTTTGTCAGTTATAGACCCCCTTTTCCTTGCCTTTTCCTATAGTGGACCCGAGTCCATAATCCGATTGTGGACCCGGGTCCACTATAGGAAAACTGTTGTTTTTATATTAAAATTTAACCGATATTTGATGTGTTCATGCATGGTATGGGTCTAATAATAGATATAAAGAATAAAAGTGGGCATTTGCTTAGTTTTCACTGTAAATAAATAAATTTTGTACACAACAGATATGACTTAAAACAATGTAAAAACTTAACAGACTTTTTAACTCATTTATTTCCGAAAAATTTCAAAGAAAACGTGTCAAAAACATAAAAACGATTAAAAAAAGTAATTTTTAATGCAATTTTTTCCATATTAATTCCTTAAATAGTTGACCAAAACAAAATTGATTAATTATTATAAAATATCATTTCAAACTTCAATTATGATGCTTCAGTTAAGTACAATTAACTAAAGTTTTGATCAATTATAATTTCTTACAGTTTCTGCAACTTTGGAACTTTCAACATGAAAACAACTATTTGTATACTCATGATTGAAAAATATGCAATTAGGTTGATTACAACAAGCATTTATAGAATGTTTAAGAAAAACTTTTAGACATTTTTCTTGATTTCTGTAAGTTAAAGTAACAGGGGTCCACTTTTGGAAATGTTAGGATTTTTCGTTGTCTTATATTAGACCCCCTTTTATTTTGCTCGAAATTGAGCAGTTCTTCGTTTTATTTTTGTGAAGTTCCTTAAACTTACATTATTTCGACTTTCTGAAGCGAAATAATCAGTGAAAAAATGATTGGATAGTTAATTCAGTCATAAAATGGAAATGCTGTTTTGTTGTGAATATGCAAGTGCCGATTGCTGATTCCAGATGTCGAACTCAAAACAATTATTTTGGAGGAAAGGACAGGTCAATGTCATTGTTTTAAATTGTGCCAAATAAAAGTTTTGTAGATAAAAACATGCTTTTAGTTGTGATTTTATTGAATTTTACGTCAAAAAACCTTCAGAGGGTCCACTATAGGAAAGGGGTCCACTAATGGATAACGTACCCAAATTTAGAATTGCTTCACAAACTTAAAATCAGAAAAAGATGAACTTATGTTGATGTAATCTCTGTGTTAAATTACCTTTTAATTCTGCTTAATTAAATTCAAAATCAGATTCAAATCTGTTTAAAATAACATACTTTCAGTTCTCAATTTATGACCATATTATTTTTTTCTGCTCAAGCTCATACTAAGGTGGCTCATTTTCTTTTGAGGGTGCACAGCAACCAAGGAAGTCGCTATCTTCTTATTCCAAAATTATCTTTCGGACCCAAATCTGCAACAATTTGATTGTACAAATAGTCAAACTTTGTTGTAGAATGTTTTGTAGATAGTACTTTGGGGGATGAATCAAAAATTGTATCGACTATTCTCGTAGTTTTGAAGATATTAAAATGTGTGTGTTGTTAAGTAAAATCGTTTGGAGAACACGACTTAGATGAGAATAGGGATTTTGACGTGTTTCGAATGTTTCGATAGTATCAACAGCAACACCAAAGTTGATCAGATAAGGTCGATTAAAAACAGTGTACAGCTTGATACTTAATGATCAATACCAAATTTTACCAACTTATATAATTCAACATAAGGGTTCGTTCAAAAATTACGTCCATGATTAGGGGGAGGGGAGGGGTCTGAGGGTTGTGAAAGCTCATGTTAAAGGTATAGGAAAAGTGCGTGACAGGGTGGAGGGAGGGGGGGGGGGTCTGATATCCCGAAAATCTCTGGACGTAATATTTGAACAAACCCTAAAAATCAAACAAAAGGCTTTTTAGATCTGTACATTTACTTATGCCATAATATTCATGCAATCTTTAAGAGTTTAAACTCAGTACAGGACCGACAGTTGACAAACAAATACCAACATATTTATTGCATTCCAAATTAAACAGTTGTGGTAAATCAAATCGAACCCATTGCTCAAAACTCAATTTAGAACTTTCAATCACTGGCTGGTGCAATACTCAACTCCCCGAGCAAATTAGTTCGCAGTGAACCAAATTCCAAACCAGCAATTGGTCAACCACTTCACACACACAATCGCCCACACATTTGCATGCACAAATACAAACAAAGGCTGCATGCGGGTTAGATCGGGCGAATCACAGCCACATCAACATCCGGGCTTCATATGCGAATTTTCTCGCATTTTGGGACCTCAAAAACTGAATTGGGAGGGGTTCTGTACTATTTTGGAACAAACTGGGTTTGATTTGCTTTGCTAATTTGTGCAAGGTTCACATGAAAGATTCAGAAAAAAAATCATAAATTTCACAAATTAGCAACCAGTCCAACTACCGGACCAGCTACCGTACGCCCCCTCGAGGGTACGGGATGGTCTGACTGTCTGTCCGTCTATGCAGAACCGTCCCGGCCGGTGGACAACACGCAATGATAGCGCCACTCTGCACGACCAACACCAGCACCGCCGATGAAGAGGGACTTCTATTTTGTCAATAACTCGCCTCACACTCTTCTTCTTCCCGGTGGAAACCCCTCGTGGTTTGGGGTGTTTTCCTGGAAAACTTTCTCAATTTCCACTTCCGTTGCTGCTCGTCGCAGATGCTGCAGTATGAGTGTGTGTGTGTGTGTGTGTGTGTGTGTGTGTGTGTGTGTGTGTGTGTGTGTGTGTGTGTGTGTGTGTGTGTGTGTGTGTGTGTGTGTGTGTGTGTGTGTGTGCTGTATGTGCCTAGAATTTCCGAAAAACTGGTCGAGTCACCCAAGCGTGATCCGTCCTGGGCCCGGTTTCGAGCATGATCCGCACTCCTGATGACGGAGTTGGTTAGGATCTTTGGGCACTTGTCTGCCGATTAGTACGGTCGATGCAGAAACTGCAGTCCGGCAGAATGGTGACAACGACGAACGGACGGGCGGTTTTGAATTTCCGAAAAACTTTGCCACTTTGTTTTGATAGCAGTTTATGTGCAATCATGGTCCAAGTATCTTGAAGCTCAATAAATGTTGCTGTTAGTTTTGTGGGCAAAGTGCAGTTTGGGTGTTGCTTTGGTTTGGGAAATAAAAACATGAGTTTAAAATGCAGTGACATGTGTTGTTTAAAATTCGGAAGAATTGATAACACTACAAGGGATTATTTCGAGAGCAACGTTATACTTATTTCAATCCAAAATAAGTTAAACATTGCAACTTTTAACAGGTTTCTCTGTTACCTCATTTGGCATAACGTGAAGACTTCCATCATTGTCATGATATTTCGTTCAAAGATATAAATTTTGCGTCGCTTTCAATATTTTGACAAAATTCCTTCAACTAGTTGTTGAGAATAGTGTCCTACACATGCTGATTCCTTTTGGTAACGATTATCCCATTCCTTGTAAAGTTATGTAAATTGTCATTAATCAATGATTGCCAACTAGGAAGTCAATGATTGAACCACAAAATTATATAAATTTTTAAACGCATTTGATTTAGATCAAAAATTCATTCAGTGGCTTGAAGAACTCAACAACCGGCACATGCTGATTCCTTTTTGGAATGCTAAAAATCTGTGCTAATTGGACAAACTTTGCGGTAACATATTGTTACCCATTTATGTTGAGTTTATTATCAGAAGCAGTTTAATAAATGTAAATATTAACGTTTTCAATTCAAATTCAATTCAATTCAATGCAATGTTGAAATATGTTGTAAATAGCAAAAGGTCATGGAAATTACTCCAATGTAAAAATAAATCTTATCTAAATCATAAATCTTATGAAAACGTTGCGCTTGAAAACTCAAATCTGATGAATTTCTACCCGTATTCGGATTCCTGTAAATTCTCATTTAATGTAAATCATATATCCAATGTACACACAAAACAATATTTCTGAATGTGAAATTTAAATGCAACTTGATGTAAATTTGCAACAAATTATACGTAAAAACATGATTTTACGTGTGAATCGACCGTTTACGCTGAATCTCAAGTTTACATATTTTTTTTTCTGTGAATGCAATTACTCAAACTACCTGAACTAAAAATAGTTTTATTTTAAAATAGAACATAGGCCACACCCTTTTTCTACTGCAATCCAAGTCGAGCTTCTCATTCCGTGTGGCCAATCAAAATTAGTTGATTAGAATTATTCCAAGAAAACTAATGTAAATTTCCAATTAATCCAACGTAAATATTTATCATTTATCATGTTATTTTTTTGGTACATGATAAATAATGTAAATTTACAGGAATATTTTTTTCTCTGTATGAAATCGATGCCTCTGTGCACTCTTATGCTTACTGGATACGAAAACGAGCATGCTTAGTACAAGAGAGCGCAGAGGTATTGGAACGATCATACTAGAAATATGTTAACATCAGTTTAGTACAAATTTCTACTGAATCCGCTTTGTAAATGCCGGCCCTGATACCGAAGTTGCAAAAAAAAAGATTTTTCCAACACGAGTCGTACATTGATCCGATACCGTGTTGGATGAATACAACGATTGCTGAAAAAACAAAACAAAAAATTTGCATGCCATTTGTATAAACTCACTTTGAATGAGATTTTTGGACAAACGTCCATGAGTTCACCGTTCAAAAGAAAAAACATTGAAAAGTATCACTTTTTAATACAAGTGCTGCAAAATCAAACTTTATAGCATCCATTTGAGTGCTGAAAACTAGAACTTTCAGCCCTTGTATCGAAAAGTATTGCTTGTTATTTTTTTGTAAAACAAAGAAGGCCGTTTCGTCATTCAGAAAACTTTTGTGAAACTTTCTGTTTTTTTACTGCAGCAAAATCAATTGAAAATTTTATTAATTTTGCTTCTGTAACTTGGATTTAGTCCGCATGTTTTTTGTCTCTTCTAATCTTTAATTGTTCACAGTTTCCAGTCCGCGAAACAGGAAATTCTTATGAAATAAACTACAAGTGACAACATTACAGATTACTGAATACATTTAAAAGATCAGAGTTGAACAAGAATTTTGAATGTTAAATAAAACTGTTTAGAAAAAAAAAACTAATTTGAATAATATGCAAATTTGCTTCGTCATCCCACAGAAATGTTCTTAAATATTTGAGTGTGTTTTAAAGGCTTTTGCCAAAAATGTATGCTCAAAACTCATTCAATAATCATTCATTGTGTTAAAAAGTGTATGTTTTAAGACCATTGAAACATAATAAAAAAGAAAATAAAAGGTAAAAAATAATAATATTTTTTTAACTCAGCTTACAGCCTTGCAAACGACATCAAATCCATCACCAAAATATTTTTTTTAAGATTCAAGTTTTCAATTTTTGTATAACATTTTTTTTAGACAGCCCCTAAACTTGGGACAACTTGATGGGGTGTAAATGGATGAAGCAGCAAATTTATATGATTTTCCCTTTAAATATCAGTTGGTAATTTTCACCGATCGATCACAAAACAATTTTTGGTACTCTGAGGTTTTTTGAATAATCGAATATTTTTTTTTGTTTTTGCATTAAGGTTCCAAGAATATTGTATTTGAACCAATGTTAAAACGGAGCAATTTAATTTTGAAACGGATTTTGTAATTATACTATACATAATATGTAGTACATATCAATAAATATAAGCAAGAATTTGCTCTCATAATACATTTATAATAAATTTAAGCTAAACAATATTAAAAATAAAACTGAATCAAATGTCTGAGTTATAGATTTTTACAATTCTGATGAATATCTTTTAAATGATAGGTTCATTTATATCATATTTTTTGTAAATTGGATGAGTAACAATGTTCTTTAAAATTTTTGTCTTTTGCACTTTTCTATGATACAATCAATGATTTCAAACTCAAAAACTATGAACATTCCATATAAAGGTTAGGAGAGTCGATTGAAAAAAGAACAAAATTCGACAAATAAATTTTAAAGAAATATAACAATATAACTAGACAATCTTAGATTTGTATTGTTGTTAAACAAAGTTTGAAACAGATTCATATTTTTCATATGTGTTTCTTTATTTGAAAAATTGACTTGGCAAAGAAATTGATTGTTTATTTGTCTCTCAATTCAATCAACCTCTCTTTCAGTTCATTAAACTGATTAGAATCATTAGGGGAATAATCAATTTCAAATATTGATGCAATAAAAATTCTCCACTCCCTCCCCTCAGAAATCACACCGGACAAGTGATGGCAGGAATTTTTACTGCCCCCTCCCCTTGACTCGAGATTAATTGCCACAAATTAAAATATCAATTCACGTCAAACGACTCTGCCCCGACCCAACAACTCATGCCCCCCTGGCGACTGTGACTGTGCTGGTGGCGTGGGTACTGAATCGGAAACATTTCCATCATCATCATCATCCGAGCTCACTTCCGCTGCCCGCTCAGAGTTGCCAACGTCGTCGTCGGGCCGGGCTCCATGAGCTGTGTAGCGAAGCTCGGATGATTGTTGTTTTGCTCGCTTTTCCGCTTCCCCCATTATCATTTGCCGACTCTCTCCCAGATGTTGTTTAATCATCGTAATGAGGACGATGGCTGTGTAGGTCGCTTCTTTTGGCTTGCTGCAGCGTGCCGTCACTGTTGTCATTATCGGGGACAGCAGGGTGACAAAACAATGAGTTGAGTGAAGCTAGAAATTTTATCGAAATTTTTCTTTCTGTTTTGGTATAGGTCTTAGCCCGGATCAAATTAAAGTTGCGATAATCTGAAAAACATCAAAAAATTCGATAATCTCAAATTACGGAATTTAGGAGCTTAAGTTTATGTGATAAAAATTAAAAAATGCCGATAATGTGATAATATTTGAAAAATGCCGTTTTGACGGTATGTGAATCAAAGGTCCCATATCTAAAAATATTTTTAACGGGTATCAAAAAATGGGCGAGGTTCATTAGCAGGATTCCAAGATATGATTTTTCGAAATTAAATACTGGGGTTTTCGACGCACCTCGCGCTGAAACGGAAAATAACCGGCTCCGTGGCTTAATGGTTACGGCTTCTGTCTCACAAGCAGAAGGTTCAGGGATCAAATCCCGGTCGGTACCATTGAAATTTAGAATCAGGAATTTGAACTTTGAATATGAACAAAAACGAAATTGAATCAGGTGGGATTCGAACTCGCACCTTTGGTGGCCTGGGGCGCTAAGCAGTCAGCCATCAGAAGGTTTACACTCTAGCAGTGAATTGATCCGTAGTGTTGAAACATGTTATCTTCTCATATTAAATACGCGCTGATCCCTGATTTGCCTGAGGGGATTGGAAGTCTAAATATAGATCGAGTTTCCTTCAGATGCTTGCTTCTATGTTTAGGCGGGGCCGAACAATGCCCAGCGACCTCGGAATTGGACCGCAAGGAGCTCTGTCATTCTGAAATGGGTCGTTGGAAGCAGCGCGAGGGCTATCACCACCTAATACCCGGGACTGAGATAAGCTGTATCAGCATTCGGCATGTACACAGTCTGATACAAATTATACTTTCCCATAATTTCGCTACCGGTTAGCGGGTATTGGATTGGACCACACACACACACACACACCTCGCGCTGAAACGGAAAATGACGAAAACGGGAAAAAAATTTACTTTCTTCACTAAAACGCGATAACTCAGAAATTTCATAGATGACCTATACATGTTTGGGTACCAAAAGTTGTGTATTTCAATTGGTAAAATTTGATCGTATTTGATTTCGTCGTACATTTATTTAACGAGGTTCACCGAGTTGAATAAAAACGACGAGTGCTGAAAAAATCTGGTAATGCAACGAAAATGTAGAAATTTTTAAATTAGAAATGAATGAATGTTTGGCCTTTTTGAAATGTTAATCCTGATACCAAAATTTTCATAATATTTTTTGCAAAATGAACATAAAACTTCACAAATGTTTCATTTTTGTTTCAACATTGAAATTGGACCATTACACAGAAAAAAAATGATGGTAATATTCAACCTACCAAATTTTCAACATTCCAAAATTCAACTTTTTTTTCTGTGTAATAGATGAGAAACTGGCATTAGAAGATGTGGGAATGTTTGGATGAAAATGAAAAAAAAACTCAAAATCTCTTGTTTTTCTTTCTTTTATTCGCAGAAATTTTCTGAACTTTTCGAAAAAAAATATTGTTAGGAATGAATAATCATGGACAGTATTTAAAAAAATCGAAAAACGAGAATTTTTCAGTTAAAATTAAACATTAAGTGGCTGTGTCTTGAAAACGGTGCACTTTATCAAAAAATCTGTAAAGTATTTTTCGATTGCAAATTTAATTTTACATTAATAAACAACAAATTAAAACATGCGGATTTTAACCGAAACAAAAATCCGTTTACCTATTTTCCTGAACAGTCCTCATCAATACCTACAACTTTGCCGAAGACACCAAATCGATCAGATTTTTTTAAGTTACAGATTTTCGAATATTTACGTACCATTTTTAAATGGACAGCTGAACCAATTACACCAAATGGCTTTATAGGGAAGACCCTCACAAATAAAAAAAAATAAAATAATAAAATCCATTTCCGGTTAAAAATAGGTTCGTCGAAACTGATCAATCCAACCCCGCTTCTAGACGGGCTTTAATCTAAAAATCTCAAAAAATCAATTTTCAACCAATTTTTGATCAATTAAAAGTATTAGAAACAAAAAAATAAGAAAATTTTAAAACAAGTGAAGTTTTCGTAGAAAAAAAATGCTCATAATGCCTTTCTAAACATAAGAGAGGAGGCAAATCACGCAAAAGAAAATCGCTCCCGAAATTCTGCAAAAAAAAAAATCAGTTTGCTGATGATTTTCTGTGATTTTCCTTGTCAGCACCACTTAAAAATATTTATTTCACTTTGTTTACACACATTGCCCATCTGCAAAATGTGACAGGTCGTTTTTCGACGTGTGACGTTACACTTGCAAGTGTAGTAGTGAAAATGATGTTCCGCCGAATAATCAAGATGATGATTTTTTTAGATTCCTTTTACCGATCTTTCGTGCACGAGAGAGGAGAGCCTTACTCCCTTAGGATTTTTTCTCTTGATGAACGTCCAATGTTTTTCTTTTGATGATGATTATTCTCCATTGCTGTACAAGTCGTAAACTTTATACCGGCACTACATTTTTGCATTCAAAAAATTCATTTAAATTACTTTTTAATAGTTTTTGACACTCTCACCCCGTTCTAGTTGAGTTACCTGAATAAACATTCATCGTTTGCCTTATCCTTGATAAAATTGACAGTAGGGTGTCCAATTTTGCCGGGAAACGGACAAAATATTTTTTAAATCAAGGAATCCCGGGCAATTTTTGAAACAGTTATATAATCTATGTTTTCAATATATTTGTTTTGTTTTCAGGCTTAAAATCATAGATTAAGATCAATTCTATTAATTAATAATAATCTACACTGCAATCTTACAAAGGACAGCAGTTTTCAAAAAGCTTAAAGAAATTAAAAAAAAACCTCAATATATAATCCAATGTTATTAAAATTAAATAAGTGTCAAATTAATATATTTTTTATAATTTTTTTTTAAGATGACATATCTAGAAAAGGTTTAAAAAAACCTTTGAAAATGTCTAAAAAAAAAATCGACAACAAATAAGATTAAACCAGTCAATGTAAAATTTTAGATACCTCTAGTATTTTATGCTTTATATAAAAGATATTTTACAAATCATTTTCAAGTCAGGAGATTATTTTTATAATTTGGAAATCGGTGTACTTATTGTTTTGTTCTGTTTCTGTTTTAACCGAAATCAATCATAAAATCAAAACATTTTGTAAAAAATGACATAAACAGCTATCTAAATTCATTACTTTTGCCTGATTTGCTCTAGTTTCCGATGTTTGATGAATAATAATTTAATATGATTGTTTTTCAGGTTTAAAATCAAAAATATACGTAAATATAATAACAAGTCTTTTTTTAAACAAATAAAATTTGATGAAAAACATTTAATGGGCTAGGCGGTATAAAATAAAATAAAAATCCCGGGATTCGGGAATTCCCAGTTTTGGAAAAATCCCGGATTTTTTGTCCTGAGAATTCCCGGGATGAACGCACTAATTGACAGATTGTTTTTCCTCTTTGCCTATTTTGAGCATTGATTTGATATAAATGTTAATATGCATATTGCTTTCCATTTATGAATTGTAACTATTTGCATCATTTTTATCAATCAAGCTGCAAACGAGAAATACATTTCTTAGCAAAAATGTATTTGCTGAATATTTCTCGGAAACTTATTATACGCAATGAAAATATTTTTTTAAAGTTTTGAAATTCAATCAAAAGTTTCACATAATTCGCCACCCTGTTCCCGTGACCCCCGACCACGTTTCAAGAAGAGTCTCGGAGAGAGAGATCACGCTCTTTGGCGCCACTGTGAGCTTTCCCTTCTCGCTGCTATAGTTGGCGAAGCTTTTTGCCTCCCGGAGCATAATGAATATGTTACGCGCTCATTAAACGACAACTGTGGGGGTGGGTGGGTGAAACGGGCCAAATAATGAGAAAGACATCTTCCGCGCGCGTTTTTGCTAGAGTCATTGTGTGTGTGTGTGTGTGTTTTCGTGCCACGCGTTTGCTCTTCCTGCTTTTGTAATGAGAAGCAAATAAGAGCGATTTGGAAGTCGTCCTTAAGGATCGTTCACCGTGTCGTGGTGGGTTTTTGCTGGTGGGAGAGCATTAAAATTTGATTGGGAAGGATGGAAAAAAAATGAACGGTTCTTAAGTTTCCATTGTATGTATTTAGAATTTAGTTGAAATTTCAAAAATTGTTCATCCTTATGGAAAACTCAAATCCTTTCCAAATAGTTTTAACCGCTCCAACATGTCACGTGGCCTGACGCAAGCCTGACCCAGAAAACGCATTTCAAGCCCCGGCCCGCACTTCAAAATTAATTGAGCAAACAACGAAATTTTCGACCGCTCTTAATCTGCAGTTGACAAGTGAACTCACCATTTCCATTGAATTCACGTCAACAGCGGCCCATGTCAGCCATCGAGTTTAAACCATAAATTTAATCATGGGAAAAATTTGCAACGGTTTCGTTTTTATTTTATATTATTTTTTGCAAAATTGAGCGAGGAAATTGGACGAACATGATGGGAATCCAGAAAAAAAATAAAACAACGAGAAAACATCGCAAACGAGGCAATTAAAATTGATGTCTGAAAATGAGACAAAAGTGCGTACAGGGAACATGTCCTGTGTTGTTCTGTGACCGGTGGAGGAAATTCTCAGCAATGACCACCACTACCACGTGCGCTGCAAGTGTCACGTGTGTGAGAGAATAATGAAATGTAATCATTTGTTAAATGGGATAATAAATGAATTCCGAGCGCGGTCGATTACCTGGACCAGTGGAAGGGAAATTAATCCCGGGGCCGATGACGATGACCAGGAAAAAATAATATTGTTGTGATTATTTTTTGCTGACAAACACAATTTTCCACTTGTAACGAGTGTCATTTTTAATATTTATTATCATTTATCTGATTTAATTGATATGTTAACATTCGTAGAAACAATCAGAAGCTTTTACTCTTTTTAATCAAGTGATGCTTTTTAAACGCGACAAGCTTTAACAATAAATTTTCAAAACCTGGTTAGTTTTCCACACGTACACTTGTCATTTCCCCAAACAATGCAATTATATCCTGAGCAAAGTATTTTCGGCGCAAAATTTATTGTACTACATCAAAAAGCATTTTCCTCCCTTTCTTTTTTGCTCTCATCTTTAGAAGAAGTCAGCCTTTTTTCACCCACAAATTTCTCCCAACATTTAACAGTGATCTCACGTACTCCGAACACCGGATTCGAACAATCGAACGCGACATTGTTTGCTACTAGGGAGGAGGTTGAGGATTTAGCGCAAAAGGCACACGCCAGACGAATTGGGAAATTCGCTTTGGTTCAATTTTTTTTTTTGGGTTCCAGGTTTTCGGGATGCTGAGATGATTCCGAATGGACTGGGCACGATTTGTTGGAAGTTTTTGGGGATTTAATGCTTCAATAATCTGAGAAACGGGGAAAATGTTGAATCAATTGTTGTACAATCAAAAATAAACCTGGAATTATTAAGTTTCATTGTGAAATCGTGCGTTTAAATAGCGTTTTTTCGAAGAAAACCAACAGGAAAAAAAGTTGCTCTAGTTGTTCTCAGTTGAAATAGTTTTAAAAGTAGTTTATGCAACAAGTTGCAAAAAGAGGTTTTTTTCAGCACGAGTCGTAAATTTATCCAACGAGGTTCACCGAGTTAGATAATAACGACGAGTGATGAAAAAATCAAGTTTTGCAACGAGTTCCATACAACGTTTGGTGCAATTCCGAAAAACACCCTTTGAACAGAATTATTGGACAAAGGTCCATGCATTGAATTAATGAATCGATTAAATCAAAAAAATGTTGAAAAGTATAACTTTTCCTAACAAGTGCTGAAAAGATCAACTTTTCAGCATCCATTTCAGTGCTGAAAAGTAGAACTTTTCAGCGTTTGTTTTGAAAAGGGTTACTATTCGATTCTGTTATTTTTGGTACAGAAATGTAGGCTGTTTCGTCGCTCAAGAATGACAGGAAAAGTGAATAGTTTCACGACGGAATTGCAAAAAATTAAGTTTCAAAATTCCAATCAGCAATAAAATATAACTCTTCGTCGTCTAAAGTCATTCTAAGACCTAATAATCTAGCATTGCAAAAGATTAAAATGTTATCAAAAAGTGGTATAATTTTTCTTCATACCGATAGTTGTAGTCAGCGGAACAGCATTTTTTGTAGTTTTTACCATTTTTATAGGTGACTTGACTTGATGGAGTCTTGAAATATGGTTACGGAAATGATCGTCTAATTTCTCACACTTTGGATCTCATTATAAGCCCGAGTAATAGAGAAACCTATCTTTTGATGGGTATAGCGACAGTCAGCGCTTGTGAGTTTTTTTTTCTTTTATCTCGTGATTTTGCCAACAAGAGAATTTGTTTTACTCCTTCTCTTCTACACGTCCACGCACACTCGCCGAAGATTTTTAAGTTTTGTTAAAAAGGCGATAAAAGAACGCGTTTTATTTGTTGTATCTCCTTATCGTGTTTATTGAAATTTTCCCAATTTTTGAGAATGTTTTGTGTAAATTTTAATTCTTTTAATTATTATTTATTTTTTTGGTCGTACATTTGCCGTACCGTACATTTGCATCTTTTTGACATCGAGGATTCAAGATGTCTTGAAGTAAACAAAATACTAACAATTTTTCGAACATTCGCTTGACTTGTTTGGACCACATTTATGGGAAAATAAAAAAAAAATTGAGGAACTCCCTAAACATTTGTTTGATTTGATAAAGGTATTAAAAGGATACTCAATTAAGCAATGGGAATACTGCCTTAACTTTATCTTTTAATTGGAATTGGAATTGAAAATTATTAACAAAAACATTAGAACCTTTAAAAAAATATATAAACAAGCATTGAAAAGTAGGCAACACTGGTTTGTACTATCAGGTAATAAAATAGATTCATTGGTTCTCTAGTGAACGGCCCGAGCGGTTTAGGCTTTCAGGATTTTTGTGAAATTTACTCGTAGAGTCAAAACAGATCAGTAAACTTCACTTATTTGTATATTACACTTTTTAAAGATTACATTTTTGCGGTAACACTCTCAACTTTTACGCGCACGATCATATCACTCAACTATTTGTTGCTAATTTCATTAAGACCTTCGTCGAGCCAATTCTCTACGTTGAAGCCAGACTTGTCCTCCAGACCTCTTCGCCGAGCCATGCCAGACCCGAACTCCTAAGTCCCGGGTGGACTCTTCACGGCGGCTAAGTCCCGGCGGACTCTTCACAGCGGCTAAGTCCCGGCGGACTCTTCACAGCGGCTAAGTCCCGGCGGACTCTTCACAGCGGCTAAGTCCCGGCGGACTCTTCACAGCGGCTAAGTCCCGGCGGACTGCGGCCTCCACCGCTAAGTCCGGCTGGACTGGGGCCTCTGCTACTGGTGGCTGCTGGCGGGTCCGGCTGGTCTGGGGCTTCTTCAGGATCTGGAACTGGACTGGGCTTGAACTGGCTGGAACTGACTGGAACTGACTGGAACTAACTGGAACTAACTTCCTCCTCAAGAATTTTGGGGTTTTTATAGTCAGTCCCCGAAAACTCTACTAAATTTTGTTCTACTAAAAGTGGTCCGTTTCGATGAGAAGCATCGATGAACCTCATGAATTAAATTATGCAGACCTCTGCAATTCTTCATGACTTTCCGTATGGTGTAGTGAGTACACCTCAAAATCGGAAGTCATGGGTTCGAACCATTGTCGTG
Source organism: Culex pipiens pallens (assembly GCF_016801865.2). NCBI lineage: Eukaryota > Metazoa > Arthropoda > Insecta > Diptera > Culicidae > Culex > Culex pipiens. The sequence continues at coordinate 114,798,350 of NC_068939.1, forward strand.
AAACTTTAAATTATGTTATTGGAATATCAAAATTATGTTCCTAAAACATTCTCCAAAATGTTGGTCAATAATGAGAAGGTCGAATTCTCCATTGAACAAACATGCCAATGAATTTGGTTAAGCCACACCCTTAACTTCCCCTGTGAATAACATCGCACATTCATAATTGAAAGCTTAACCATTTTTTTTGATTGCCTAACAATTGGCGAAATTTAATAAAGGGCTTTTCGGGTGAGGATGACTCATGATCCACACCTGTACATAAGCTTAATTATTTGTCGCGCAACGCGAGTCGACGGGTAAAATTATTTATGCTTGCGTAAGCGCGCATGGTCAGAACTGTGGTGAGGTTCGAAAAATGGACAAATTTAATGATTTAAATTTGAGGTCGCTGCATTCCCCCACACTTACCAGCTAGATGTTTGTATTCTTGAAAAGCATTAAGAACATCTATCGAAAGTTATTTGTAGGTTGAAATAATATTCCCAAAGTCAATAATTTAAATTGTGTAAAAATTACTTTGCAAAAATTCATAAAAAGATACTTTAAAGGCTGGCTATAAAAAATTGATTTAAAAAAATGGTTTGGTTAATCTCCCCCACACTTATCAGCTAGATGATCGTCTGAAAGAAATGATCATCTCTGGAAAGAATATTGTCGGGTGTAGTGATCGTGCGGTTTACAATTTGTTCTTCTTGTGCTTTCTTGTAGATTGCTTTATAATATAATTGTTCTTTTGATTTTTCTCCTGTAAAAATTATTTGCGTTACTTTTTTGATCTTCTGTCCTGTTAAATTACTTGAACTACTATTTTGAACTTCTCTTGTAAAAATATTTTCGTTGAAACTGATTTAAATAAACTTGCATTTGAAATTAATTTTCATTATGTCTCCTAAAAAAAATCATTGCATTTTTCCCACTGTAAGCTAAATTTGTTGTTGTAGAACTGTGTTGATCGGCTGGTTATTATCGTCGTCGTCTTCCATCAAAATCGTCTCTATCGTGAGGCTATTCATTCCACAGTGACTTGGTCAATTGATCAGTTTTCGAGGCTAAGGTGTTGAATTTCGTCGATTAGTGCAATTGTCGTTTCCATCATGAATTATGCTTCATAACTCAACTGTGAGTTGACTGTGGTCAATTTTGAGAGTGCATTGACTTCTCACTTGCTGAGTATTGTGAATTGTTCGTAATTTTTTGTCCAAAATTGACTTTTCCAGTTGCTTTGTATCTTTGACAATCTCAAATTATTGACATCGGTTGATGTAATTCTTTTTTCAAATGTTTAGGAAATGTTGTTTGTCCAAAATTGTCTTTTCGTTTAATTTGCAACTTTGGCTATTGTAAATTAATGACATCGGATGATGTTATCATTTGTTTATCATGATCTTCTCCTTTTCAATAGTTTCAGACGTGCAGTATGATCTCAACTTGCATTTTTGTTCCATAATTGATGTTTCAATCATCTTTACTTCGCTTAATTCCACATTTCGATTTAGTAATTTGTTTTACGTGAATGTCTCGTTATAAAAAATGCGATTTAATTCGACTTGATCCTCATTGATATGACCTTTTACAACAACATCAACACCGTTACCTGTCCAACCTCCCGCATGACTTTGCCACTCACCATCTTGCCATCACAAACTTCTGCATACGAACGCGTCGATCATCCTTGTGTCTCTGCCATACTTCAGTTTTTTAGTTTTGTTTCTCCCACACAAATTTCTTACTTGTTTTCTTCGCATGAATACTATTTTATAATTTTCAGGAATCTATCATTTAATTTATGTGCAAAATTGAAATTAAAATTTACTTACAATTTTATAAATCTTGTTGATATTTTTATATGAAATCAGTTCTATTATTTTTAATACAAAAAGAAATCAGTTCTAATTGACTATTATTTTTATACTTGAATAAAAAAAATTACTCTATAAAGTTTTTCATTGATCTATACATCCTATCATCTTGTCATTGCAATACTGCGTATGTTAAAATATCCATTCTGTTCTTCCAACTTTTTATGAAATCTGTACATCACTTTGTGTTTTCAAATTTGTCAAACCCATTAAATTAATTTGTTTATTTTAGCAATTTGCAATAAATGCTGAATTTGCAAGATAATTAGTTGGTTCAATTATCATTCTAATGATAACGATCTGTTTTTTTTCCTCTGAATTTTATCAGTTTAAAGGTGTTTTTCCCTTGAAGCATTATTTTATCCCTTGATTTTCCCTTGAAGCGTTATTTATCCATTCCCTTTAATTTTCATTTGACTATCCCCGTAAAGTGCAAATGTTTTGAAATGTTTTTAACATATTGAATCCCCCCATGGATTACAACTGTTTGAAGCTTTATTCGACATAAAACTCTCCCCATAGAGTACAATTGTCTACTTTTTAATCCCTTTGGCGTTGCTTTATCAGTTTATGTATCCCTAGATCGGAACTTATACCGTTCTTTCCGATCTTTTTAGATTCCCCACGATGTACTCACAAATTTTACCCTTTCTTGAGCTGTAGTCCATATTCGTCTTTGCAAGCGTCCTTGCTGATATTGTTGTCTTCTTGATTGTTTTCCAATGGTTTCCTGTAAATCCTTCGTATAAGCGTATGACATTCTGAAAATATATTCTTAATATTTTGTTAAGTAAATTATAAAACACATGTTTACATTCAACATTCATTCTGGGGTGCACCTCCCTTGTCCAATTATTCTCACACACATTCTTACTTGCATACATGTTGTTTTGAAACATTTAATAATCACACCATCTTCATTTGCCTGTCGTTCAAATTTCATTATTGTTCAGTCCGTTTAATTTGTTTTTATTTGTAGTTAAAAATTGCGTCATTGTTTTTCTAATACCCTGTTAACCCATTTTAGCTCAATTAAGTATATTCCCAAAATTGCAACCCAACAGCTTCTTAATTGTTTTAACGTGTTTCATCACTGCTTCATTATTATGTTTATATTTGATCATAATCGCTTCACGTGTCAAAAAAAAAATTATGTATAAATATATGTATTTTATGTCCCGCCCGTGTGGATCAATCGGACCGCGCACTGGACTCACAATCCAGAGGTTGCCGGTTCGAATCCCGCGGCGGGCGCTCTAAAATTCTTTGTGTAAATATGGGTATTCGGCGCCGTCGCTCCGTGCCATACTTTCATACACTTAGGAGCCCAGGGCGGCACAGTCCTTGTAGATAAGAAGGAAGACACTAGTGGTTGGTACTAGCAATGGTGGCCGACAGCTATAAAGTCAACTTCGTTTCGTATAAACTCAGTACTGGTATTTTTCTTAATCTGTTTCTTGTTTAAATCCCATCAATTTTATCATTTGTAAAACATCTTTCATCACAATTCATAACATTCTTGTTTGCGCATTTCTTTTTTTTTTTTAAATGATCATTCATATTTTGTTTAACTCAACATTCATTTATCATATCAAATCAATCATATATTCTTTTTTCATGTTTATTTTTCTATATAAAAAATCGGTATTTATAACACATTTGTTTGATTCATTTAGTTCTCTTGATAACAATCGTTTTTTTCTAATTCATCAATCATATCAGTTCAATAAGTTTATTATTATTATTATTTTTTTTTAATGTACATAAATAATCCCGTGTGTTAAAATAAATATTTTCATTCATTGCAGTCTTTAGATATTGATCGTTTATGATACTATGTCATTCATTGCATAACTCGCTTATTTTTTTTACTTTATTTTAATGGTACTGTAATTGTCAAAAATATTTGTCTTGTATTGGAGCATTTAATTTTAAATTTTGTTAATTGTATATTGTTAAAAATATGTTAAATGTATTTTAATACGGGTACATTCTGAACTATCATTTAGTGATATGTTAATCATTATATTTTCTTAGTCTATTATTATGTACATCTTCAAATTTGTTTCCATTTTTAATAGTGGTCGTTTGATCGCTGTTGAATTTAACGATATCATAAGGGCCTCGCCACTTATTTTGTAACTTTTGACCAATTCCTGTTTGTACCATTTGTACCAAAACTCTATCTCCCCACATTGGTACCCAATCATTTGTCTTTTTGTCATAAATTTCCTTTCTCTTTTCTTTTGACAATATTAAGTTGTTTCTAGCAGTTTCATGAGCCTCCTTGAATATATCTTTCATTGAACAAATATAGTCGTCATAATTTAAATCTGAATCATTGATTTTATAAATTGTGCTTGGTATAGTAGCTTTTCTTCCATACAAAAGTTCATAGGGAGAATATCCAGTTGATGAATTTTCTGTAGTATTGTATTCAAACATAAAATATGGTATCAATTCATCCCAACATTGTGGATCTTTGCCAATAAAATTTCGTAAATAAATTTTTAACTCTCTATTTGATCTCTCAACTAAATTAGCTTGAGGATGATATGCACTTGTAACGATCTTTTTAATGTGTAATATTTTGCATGTATGTTGCAATAATTTGCTTACAAAGTTTGTACCTCGATCGGTTACAACTTCTTTAGGAGCACCAAATTTACAAACAAAGTTTTCGACAAAAGTTCTAGCAACAGTAGTACTTTCTTGGTTTTCCATGGGAGCTACAATCAAAAATCTTGTCAAATCATCTTGTATCACAAGACCACAATTGTTTCCATTATTAGAAATTGGTAACATAACCACATCCATATAAATTTTATCAAAGGGTTCATACGATGTTGTCGTAATTTGCATTGGCATCTTATTTGCTGGCCATATTTTATTCTTTTGACAAGAATCACATTGCTTTACATAATTCAAAACATCTCTTCGCATATTTTCCCATGTAAAAAGAGGACTCATTCTTTTAATCATTCGTTTACCTCCGACATGACCACCCAACGGTGCGTCGTGAAAATCTTTAAGCACTTGATCTCTGTCTTCTGGCTTTATATAAACTCGTTCATTTTCTGTTGCATATAGTGTAAATGACTTTGAAAGTTTCATTGCAAAAAATCGTAATAAGTTTAGTTCCAACTCTGTTTTAAATATTCTATGAGAAATAATTTGTATAACTGATGCATCTTTAGCAAAATCAGGATAATCTTTAAAGCTTTTAAATAAACCATCGAAAAATTCTTCATTTTTAACTGCTGAACGATATGTTCCATTCAAAATTAAACCCCAAATTTTCTTTTGCGGGAATACAAATATATTTTCATTGGTGTAATCCTTAATACCATGTGGAAGGTCAATGTATTTACTCAATTCTTTGTGTACCGTAACACTGTTTAATATCATAAATGTAGCTTCGGCTTGTTCAAATGGTATAATATTTTTAGAAAATTTTAAAACGGTAAAATCGATATCTGTATCTTGGAAATCCTTGTAGGTAAATGTTTTATCGTTGCTATCATCGTCATTATCTAAATTTATGTCAATTTGTTGAAGTCCATTCATATTATTATTCCAATTAGTATTGTTTCTAGATGAATTCTGTCTGTTTGAAGTATTTGTAGAGTTTTGATTATCTGAAATATTTTGTCTATTTTGTTTTGCTTGTTGACGAGTTGTAATTGCTACTAATTTTGATGCTTGTTTATCATCTGCATGATCTTCATCATTATTTAAACGTGAGAGAAAATCTGCAACCACATTTTCCTTTCCTTGCTTGTAACGAATTTCACATCCAATGCCTTGGATTTTCAAACGAAGCTTTGTCAACGTTGGTGAAGTTTCCTTCAAATGCCATAGAGCTACCAACGGCCTATGATCTGTGTAAACGATAAAATCTTGGTTATAAATAAAATGTTTGAAGTGGTCTACTGCCCAAACAATAGCAAGTAGTTCCTTCTCAATAGTAAAATAGTTTCTTTCAGCCCCGATAAGCGCACGACTTGCGTAAGCGATGGGGTGATCATTTGACTTCTCATTAGTAAGAACTGCTCCGATAGCATAATCGCTAGCATCAGTTGTCAAAACAAATTTGTCATTGTAGTTCGGTCTAACTAAAACTGGTTCTGAAATTAAATAGTTCTTTAATTCTTCAAAAGCATTTTCACATTCTTCTGTCCAAATAAATTTCACATTTTTCTTTAATAATGCATTAAGTGGCTTACGTTTATCTGCAATGTTTGGAATAAATTTTCCATAAAAATTAACAGTTCCCAAAAATGATCTCACATTTTTAATCGTCTGCGGCCTTTTCATGTTTTTGATTGTATCAATATTTTCACTAGTTGGTCGAATCCCTTCTTCACTAATAATATGACCTAAATATCTGACTTCTTTGTGTAAAATTTTACATTTTGATGGTTCAACTTTAAATTATGTTCATGTAATGCATTCAAAACTTTATATAAATTTTCATTGTGTTCTTCGATAGTTCTACCGAATACAATAATATCATCCAAATATACAAACGCATTAACTGGTTGTATTTCATAAATAAGTGTGAATGTAAATTTTTGAAATGTTGATGGACTATTTTTCAGTCCCATTGGCATTCTTAAAAATTCATAATGTCCTAGAAATGTTGAAAAAGCGGTTTTCGCAGCATCCTTTGGGTTGATTGGGATTTGATAAAATCCTGATTTCAAGTCAATAGTTGAGAAATATCGAGCTTCTCCAATACTGTCCAAAATTTCGCTAATAAGCGGTATAGGATACACAAATGGTTTAGTAATTGTATTTAGGTCTCGAAAATCCACTACAATTCTGTAGCGTTTGTTGCCTTCGGCGTCTAAGTCTTTCTTTGGGATGCATAATACCGGTGCATTCCACGGACTTTTACTTGGGCGTATTATCCCTAATTTTAGCATTTCTTCCACTTGTTCTTCTACGTGTTTCTTGGTGGCTTCAGGAAATCTATATTGTCTTTTGTTAATTGGAATTTCAGTTGTTGTCTCTATATCGTGCATGGTTAAATTGGTATAAGTCAACTCGTCACCTTCTAAATAAAATATTTCATTAAAATCATGCAAAATATTATTAATTTCTTGATTGATATCACCTTTCAAGTGGTCTGTTTTAACCAATTCATAAATTTTTCTCATTCTGTCGTTGCCTGTAAGTTTTTCATGCTTCATGTTTTCAATCACATCATAATCCCGATCATTTTCTAAATTCATCTCTTTTGGGTAATCTTGGTTATCATTACCAATTTCAATTTGATCGTCATAATACTCTTCAATGCACGGTTGGATTCTGCCATTGCAGCCATTGTCATTATCATAATTATTTCCATTATTTTCATCATAATTTGTATTAAAATTGTCATAACTATTTGCTCCAATACCTGTCATATTTACTTTGTTTATATTTTCAATGTCATTGATTCTAAATAAATTGGTCATTTCATGATTATTATATTGCATATTATTTGTGTCAGGCGTTCGTAAAACTATGTTGTCGAAACTTTGACTAATATATAAGGTGTATTTCTTTAGAAAATGTGCTCCAAGAATTGCATCATCAGCGAAATGCTTCAAAATATAGAACTTTTCTTCGTATTTTGAATTTCCTATAATTAAAATCATATTTACAGATCCTACTGTATCTTCTGCTATTCCATGAACCCCTCTAATGGAAATTCTATCGTTGAAATCAATGTTAGTTAAACGCATATTACTAACCACATCCCATCTTACAAAATTGTTACATGATGCGGAGTCAATTATAAATTTGTGAAATTTTGTTGGCCTTGCCAAGGTAGCAATATTTGCATAAAATATTGAATCATTATTGAAATTGATTTTTAATGTTTCATGTGGTGGAATGTATTCGTTAAATTGCAGTTTAAAATTATTTGGAATTTGATTTTTATTGCGTCGACTATTTGTATAAGTTCGTTTTAAAGTGCTCTTTGCAGTATTCGTTTTATAACATTCATAAAATTTGTTAGCTTGATAATTATTTCTTTGATAAAAATTTGTATTTTTATTGTATCTGAAATTTCTGAATTTTTTGTCAAAATTAAGTTTTGAATTTTCAGTACTAGCAAGTAACCTTTGTTCGAGAGTTCTTAAAGACTCTCTGTCAATTCGTTCATTTTCTAAAAATTCTAGCAAATTTTCCAACTTCATATGACGGTTATTCGTGGCAATTTCTTTGATTTCATTATTTATAACTCCAACTATAAAGTGGCTTTTTAAGCTATAAGCTGTAAATGAATTTTCGTTGTAACTTTGATCAATTTTTATGATTTCGTATTTTATGTCGAGAACTCTACCTGCGTATGATTTAAATGTTTCATCCCGTCCTTGTTTCAGAGTTTCAATTTGTTCAATTATACTACCAAAAGTAGTTTTGATACCAAACTCTCTAAGTAAATTTGCCTTGGTTTCTTCCCAAGTGGTTGCATAAATTCGGTTAATACGTGCTGCTGCTTTAAATTTTAGTTTCATAAAAACAATATTTAAAAATTTACTCTGATCTTCGCCTTCAGGAATTTGATCAGCATAATAATCTATTAATATTAAAAATTGCTCTAGTGAGTCTAATGACCCATCAAATTCTGGAATAAGCTGGATTAAATCCGTCATCTCCAAATTCGCCATCTTTAACGGTGCACATCAACAAGAGCTTTTGCACCAAGATTTTTGTTACAGATATTTTAGTATTTTCGAAACTACGGGAACTATCGATATAATGTTTTATTCATCCCCTAAAGTACTGTCTACTAAGTGATTTACAACAAAATTTGCCTGTTTTTACAATCAGATTTGTGCAGGATTGGGTCCGTAAGTTTGTCAATTTTGGCATAAGAAGACAACAACTTCCTTGGTTGCTGTGCACCCTTTTAAGCGTGTTTTTAACTATTTACATCAAATTTCGGTATAACTTTTGTTTACTCACCCTAAACTGCCAGATTTCCATGGTCGTCTTCTTGGGTGTCCGATGCGGCCGAATTTCGTCTCCAGTTGATCCAGATGATCTCGTCATTGTTGAATCCCTAGTGTTGTCCATCGTTGGCCGGTTTTGAAATTTTCGATGCTTCTGCCATTGGTCGAGCCCGTTTTGGTTCCATCTCGTACTGCTGCACATTTGCTTCCATCTTAGAACTCCTCACATAACATTTTCTTCAATTTAACGTTTTTTTTTACACTATTTTAACTGTTTGTTACTTCGCGAAATCATTTTGTTCATTAATTTTCACACATAGTCACATTTTCAACTCTCGGTTTTGTCCAATCAAAATGGCGTGTCCAAACACACACAGCGTTGCTTTCCGCTAGTCACCACCTGAACGGCCCGAGCGGTTTAGGCTTTCAGGATTTTTGTGAAATTTACTCGTAGAGTCAAAACAGATCAGTAAACTTCACTTATTTGTATATTACACTTTTTAAAGATTACATTTTTGCGGTAACACTCTCAACTTTTACGCGCACGATCATATCACTCAACTATTTGTTGCTAATTTCATTAAGACCTTCGTCGAGCCAATTCTCTACGTTGAAGCCAGACTTGTCCTCCAGACCTCTTCGCCGAGCCATGCCAGACCCGAACTCCTAAGTCCCGGGTGGACTCTTCACGGCGGCTAAGTCCCGGCGGACTCTTCACAGCGGCTAAGTCCCGGCGGACTCTTCACAGCGGCTAAGTCCCGGCGGACTCTTCACAGCGGCTAAGTCCCGGCGGACTCTTCACAGCGGCTAAGTCCCGGCGGACTGCGGCCTCCACCGCTAAGTCCGGCTGGACTGGGGCCTCTGCTACTGGTGGCTGCTGGCGGGTCCGGCTGGTCTGGGGCTTCTTCAGGATCTGGAACTGGACTGGGCTTGAACTGGCTGGAACTGACTGGAACTGACTGGAACTAACTGGAACTAACTTCCTCCTCAAGAATTTTGGGGTTTTTATAGTCAGTCCCCGAAAACTCTACTAAATTTTGTTCTACTAAAAGTGGTCCGTTTCGATGAGAAGCATCGATGAACCTCATGAATTAAATTATGCAGACCTCTGCAATTCTTCATGACTTTCCGTATGGTGTAGTGAGTACACCTCAAAATCGGAAGTCATGGGTTCGAACCATTGTCGTGAAACTTTAAATTATGTTATTGGAATATCAAAATTATGTTCCTAAAACATTCTCCAAAATGTTGGTCAATAATGAGAAGGTCGAATTCTCCATTGAACAAACATGCCAATGAATTTGGTTAAGCCACACCCTTAACTTCCCCTGTGAATAACATCGCACATTCATAATTGAAAGCTTAACCATTTTTTTTGATTGCCTAACAATTGGCGAAATTTAATAAAGGGCTTTTCGGGTGAGGATGACTCATGATCCACACCTGTACATAAGCTTAATTATTTGTCGCGCAACGCGAGTCGACGGGTAAAATTATTTATGCTTGCGTAAGCGCGCATGGTCAGAACTGTGGTGAGGTTCGAAAAATGGACAAATTTAATGATTTAAATTTGAGGTCGCTGCACTAGTCTGTATTTAATTACAAAAGTAAACAGTTAAAGACGATTTTACAAAAAACTTGCACATCTGGCTTTACTGTTCAATATAACTCAGCTGAAAAGATTAACCGAGTGTTTTGAGCAGATTTTTGATAAGGATGGCATCGATACCTTACTTTTTGTCAATTTCGTGCTATTTGATTTCGTCATTAATTTTCAGGTTTAAATTAATCTTGAGAAGATTAAAAATAAAGCCTGCAAACATATTTATGCAGCCATTCCACGTCAAACAGGAAGTCTCCAAATCAAAAGTGCTCCGATTTGGCTCAAATTTGGAGTGGGGGTTCTTTGGCCCAAATAATTAGACCCGTTATTTTGTTTGGTGATTAGGGTGGTCCTATCCGAAATAGGGTGGTTAATAAAATTGCGTTTTTCGTCGATTTTCACAAAAACCACATTTTTCAAAAAATCATATCTCCGGAACGGCTGAACCAATTTTGGAGCGCCACAATTCAAAAGAAAGGTTATTAGTTGGGCTTTTATGGAAAAATATGTTGAGGTTCAAAAAAACTAGCTGAATATTTGAAAAGGTCCTTTGAAAGTTTAATTTGCCGATTTCAAGGTCTCGGGACCAAAGAGCCCTTGTCTGAAAATATTTTTTCCTAATTCCTGGCTGGCTACGGACAGGCGTCTTCAGTACCCGCCGATCCTGCGCTGCCGAGAGGGGGCCCTTCATGGCGATGAAGGCCAGTGGCCTGAGGGTTATCGTTCTCTACGTTCCTCATATGGGGAGCGACAGACAGAGTCGGAGGGAAGCTGCCCGGGATTCACGCTACCGATCAATACGATCAATACGATATGGACGAATGCTCGGAGTTTCACCGATGGAGAGAGTGGTTTGTTACCCTTTGCTACCCTGTAGCTTGTCCGATGTACCAATGCCATTTCATACATGTAATCATTTCTAATTAAGTCTTTTAAAAAATATGTTATTTCGGTTCTAGCATTAATAGGGTAATAACTGTTTTACTGAAAAATGTAAAGGCTTCTTTCGTCAACGAAGTATTGGTTTAAGCCAGAAATCTGTTATATTTATAGCCAATTCATTGTACCGTTTACGGACTCAGCGAACACATTTCGAGGTGACCGATAGAATTATGCCAATTATCCCTTCTCTCTGATTATGCCCTCGAGCTCATTAGAAAAAAAAAATAACCTGTAAAATAAATTCACAAGTTCCAACAACGAGATTCGAGCTAGGAACCTTTAACAGACCATCTCAATGACACAGAAAAAAAAAGTTGAATTTTGGAATGTTGAAAATTTGGTAGGTTAAATATTACCTCTTTTTTGCGTAATATTACATAAAAAATGTGTAAAAATGTGAACCTGATGAATATTCATCAAAAACTGATGAAAATTCATCATTTTCTGGGGTAAAATTAATCATTTTTTTTTGCCACAAAATCTGTCACCATTTCCTGATGAACATTGATCCTTGCACTGTAACTTGGATTTGGCCCGCACTTTTCTCTCGCACTTTTGACAACAAAATTTCCAAAAAATAGGCAACCAGCAGTTGTTTATTTACATTTCCAGTCGCAGTTTCCACCAAACTGGACATTCGCATTTTAAAATTGCGATTGACAGGTGAGCAACATCGGCTCGCTTTGATCATTTTTTGAGAAAATTAAAATTTCCCAAGCCAGTTTGACAAGTCGCAATAGTGCGATCGATAGCAATAATTTAGTGCGAAGTCCAAGTTAGTGAGAATTGCGCAATATTACCATCATTTTTTTTTCTGTGGACTTACTGCCTCGGCTACCGCAGCTTGGTGACTAGATTGTGGTCAGAAGTCGATGCATTACACTTGTTTTGTTTTGATGGTGTGATGGAAAATCAGTTTGCCAACTGTGATGAAAATTTTCCCGCAGCACTCTACTAAGGTGCAAAGTGCGCAAAGTTGACAGTTCTCGGTCCTGCAAAGCAGTGTGATGAAAAAATCTAGGCCTAGCACGATTGACACAAAACTCTAGAAATTGCTGCAAGGCGCAATAACACTGACCAACAAAATTTCTGCGCAGGCTCAACTCAAGAGGAAGCATGAAGTTCGGGATCCTCAGAAACACGTGCACATTGAATTTTTCAAAAATGTTTAGACATGTTCAAATGGTTTTTCTCCAAAGTTTGTATGCCCGTCAAAAAGTAATTTTTAACTACAAGACTGTGTTGTTACACAGAAAAAAAAGTTGAATTTTGGAATGTTGAAAATTTGGTAGGTTGAATATTACCTCTTTTTCTGAGTAATATTACATAATAAATGTGTAAAAATGTAAACTTGATGAAAATTTATCAAAAACTGATGAAAACTCATCATTTTCTGGGGTAAAATTAATCATTTTTTTCAAACAAAATCTGTCACCATTTCCTGATGAATATTACCATCATTTTTTTTTCTGTGTAGTTTCAGAAATCAAAAAAAAAATGTTTTTTTTTCATGTTGTCTACATTTTCCATTTAACGTTGCGTAAAAATTTTCTTACATTCACACATTATATTTTCCCAAACAAGTGTCTTGTTTCAAAAGCCTACCTTCGTCAAAAGGACACCGTTGCAGAAAATTGAAATTGATTTGATTTATTTGACAAACATTTACCGGTCGTCTCGTGTCGAGTGTGACGTAGGTCCTGGCCCCTTATTTTCGTTTGGGACCAAACGAAGGTATTACACGGAAAAGTACTTCTGACTCAATCGATTGGATTTTAATCTGTCAAACGTCGTCTCCTCTTTCGATTGATCCCTCACTAGGCAGACTGTTATTTAATATTTCAGTAGCTCGCTCTCTCTCTCTCTTCCGATGGAGTTCTAATGTTTATTTATTTTCTTCTTTTTTCTTGCAGGTAAACATCTTCAGCATGACAAAATTAGCATAAAACTAACTCAACTCAAAAGGTTTGTTCGGTTGATTGCCAGAAGCCAGGAGATGGTTGTGCAAACAAGTGCCCTCGCCACAGCAAAGTAGATTGCTCTAGATTGGCATATTGAAATAAAATCAACATTCCTTAGTTAGTCATTCACTCTCGTCTTGATCTTCTTCAAGTCTGCAAAGAGCAAGCTTACCCAAAAGACAATCAACTCTTCTAGACTGAGTTGTTTTGTGGATGTGCTCCAAATTGCCTCCCGATTCGTTTCTCTGTGTAATCTCTGTCTCTCTTAACCAACAAACCAGTTGCTGCTACTTTTCTTCCATTGAGAAAACCCAAAGTCTGCTACAATGAATGGAAAGCGTGCCGGGCCGGGAAGTTTACCACAGCGCTGTTGCTTTTTTTTGTTGCTTCCGTTTTTCCTCGCCATGAAAGTGGTCGTTGTCGTCTTTGGAATGATTGTCCGCAAATTTCTTGCGGCTACACGTCCCTTTTCAAGTGAATCCGGGGAAACCCTTCCAGGGTGAAATAAAAAAGTTTTGCGAGTTATTCAATTTGTTTTCCCGACTTTGATTTCTTTGCGAAATTTCTTCAAGTCGAGGAGAAACTCGCTTTAAAACTTTCTGCTTGCAATAAGATTTAAGAATTTATGTTTTATTTGTAAAGCCAATAATTTTAAAAGCATTATACAATTTAAAGGAAAGAGTTGAAAAAGACTTATACATTTGATTTTTTCTTTGAAAAAACTTGTTCTATTGTGTAAGGCTTTTCAAATATTATTTTCAACAAAGTATGCAACTGAACTTCTTGAAAAGCAGTGCTTAAAAATTTAAAACCCGTTACAAACAATTCATACCGAAAGAACAACGCCACAAAGTAAAGCTTGTAGCTCGTTCAACAGATGATTTCTTACCTCGCAAGTAAGGTGGCTTATGTAACTAATGCGTTCTCCACTTGCAAGTCGGGCAATAAGATAAATAAACAATGTACAAGTTTTCCTAGAGCTGCAGGTACACAGCGTAGAGCTTCCCCCTTTCATTCTGTTGCGTTTTCATGGTCGGAAGCAGGGAGCTTTCCGCTTCTACGAAAATATTGTATCTTGCTGATGCAGAAACATCTTCATTGCGTTAAAATCCAGGGTTGAATCAAATCCAAACGGATACAGCAGGCTTCTCTCTGCTTGAATCCTTTTTCTTTTCTGCTCTTGGAAAATCTTTTCGCAAAGATAATAGTATTACTTGGAAAGCAATTTGCATGCCATGATAATTTTAAACATTGTATTGATTTTTCCTACGAAAACACCCACTCGTTTCACCCACATTTCGGAAAACTGAAAATAGAATAGCATCTCTCAAGACGAGAGGAGCGCTCTGTGTTTGGGTTGAAGCCGATAAACAACTGAAGCTCCCGAGGGGGAGGGGGGTTGTGTCTTTGGTAAATATTTGCAAACAAATAGGAGTAATGCTGTACCACCCCTCCCCCGATCGTTCGGTTGTGGGAAACTTTTGACTATTGATTCGGTGGCGGAGAGGGGGAAATCTTGAACAATCTGGTGGGTGCCGATGAGTGGGATGAATTTCTTGGAATGCTGCTGGTTACACAGGGTGAAGGAATTTTGAATGGAATGGCAGCCTGTTGATGCCTCAGAGCTTTTGAAAAGGTTGTCAATATTTGGATGAGATGGGGACAATAATTTCCAACAATTTTAAGGAAATTGGAGTTCATTCAAAAATTACTTATAACGTTTAGGATTCTTGATATTATTTTTATTATAGTGGAAATTCGCAACGTTAAAGAGCGAGGGTCTGAAAATATATAAGTATATTTAAGATTTTTTTTCGTTTCTGAATATATTTTTCTCAAAAAAAATAAAAAAATAAAGAAATCTCTTTTATTTTTTTGGACATAGAAATGCAGCCTTGCTAAAACAGTTGAAACAGAGCAAAATGAAATAATCTTAATGTCTCTCATTTTCAACCGATAATATCTCGGTAACTGTCAGTTTGATTTTCTACCTAAAACCTTAAAAGGATGAATAACTAAAAAGATCTCACAATACTCTAACTATACGTGGATTTATCTGGAAAATGATGCTTATTATAGTTGATTCTTATTATGAGTTCTTTACGATTACATTTTCAAATTTACATTCTCTATTTCGAAAAAATAAATGGATGATTGAATTTTACCTTTTTTTTTGTATTTTTATCTAAAAAATGTATAAGAATGTGAAATTAGCAGAAACTGATGAAAATTTGAAGAAATTTTTTTAGACGCGAAATCTGACACCATTCCCAAACGAGCTACAATTCAGCCAAGTATTAATGCATTTTCTGGGTAAAATTTCAAAAGTTGTATTTTTAATCATCTGAAAAAAGTTTAGATTTTCGAATATTAAGATATCATTTTCGAATAAACAGCTGACAAATTTGTAGCAATACAATTATACAAAAAGTCTCTTTAAGTCATAATGAATTTTAGGCAAACTCAAAAATACAAAAAGTAAAAACTAAACTTGATATCTGAGCTAAGCTGATGTCCAAGCTTAGCCCTTAAAAACATCTGAAATGCTTGGTATTCATAGTAAAAAAATCAATATTTATGGAGCCCATTCCCAGATGCATTTTCACTTCGGATAATGTGTAATATTACACATTTTTTGTATTTATTTACCGTAAACCGGGGTTGACTTTGATAGGTTTGAGATTTTTCCGCAAATGAAGAGTACAAATTAAATACCGTAAACCGGGGTGACTTTGATAGGATTTCAATTTGTTTTTGGAATATTTTCCAACAGGTAAGGTTTTTCTCAAAATTATTATTTTTAAAACATGTACTAAGGTAGGCCACACAAAATCCATGCATTATTTTGGAAATAATTTTTTTTAAAGTGTTTAGAAAAATAGTTACGTTAAAAATTCTTGGTTTAAATTCCGGGGTGACTTTGATAGTCATAGTTATTCTTGTTAAAATCATATTTAAGATGTTCGAACTTTATTTGTACGTGAAATGTACCATCCCTAAATAAGCTGATAAAGTTTTTAAGAAAAAAAAATCAATGTTTATATTTAGTTAACTAAGTTTCTAAGCTTTTTAACAAAATACGTATAAATTTTAGGTAAAATTGTTAAAAAGTCGGAATCTTGCCTGAAATTTGTTAAAACTTGTTTTGTTTATAAAATTATCGATTTATTTTGCATTTTATACTGAATTCAAAGCGCGAATCACAAGTTTTCACATTTTACATGAAATTTGTTCAACTGAAATTTCCTATAAAATTGGAGTTTTTTTTAATTGTGTTTCAAAAATACATATTATTTATTATTTACAAACTTATTTAACCTTCTCCTAGCGAAAATTGTCCAAAGAATCCGAAAATGTATTTCGTTTTCCGATTCAAAATCATATTCATTGAGAAAATCATGACACTTTGAGAAGTTTAAAATAATGACTTTCATCAACATTTTCTTAACCATAGTTAACTAACTTTTTAAACTTTTCATAATCTTATGAAAAGTTTTTCTTGAGGTTTTTAAAAAAAAAACTTTGAACACTTCTCTACTGCGGTCAGTATGATTCTTAACCATTCCGTACGTATTTTAATTGTAATCTTCATTTTGCGGAAAATCGCAAACCTATCAAAGTCACCCCGGCTATCAAAGTCACCCCGTTTTACGGTACGTACGTAATGGTATGGAACCATACTGACCGTGGTAGAGAATTGAGCACTTCTCAGTACTCGTAGAAAAAGTATTCATAGTTAACTATTAGTAAAAAAATGTTGATGAATAATGAGTCGTGTGGTGTTCGTGTGGGAGATCGGTTGGCGAATCGACGCGCGAAAAATCCGCGAGAAAGTGCTAGAAGATTCTTGAATTCATTGAAAAAATGTGTCGCGTGGCCTTGGGAGTTTGGCCCTCAGTCGTGTGGTGTTCGTGGGGGAGATCAGTTGGCGAATCGACGTGCGAGAATCCGCGAGAATAATACGTTACTAAAAATTTCATTTTGTTTTGAAAGCCCTTCCCATAGCATCGATGCTCGGATGGCACGCCGACGGTAAGAACTAAAAAATACGGGATTGAGAATATAATTAAGTCCTTCTCAAAGCGTCGAAGCTCGGAAGGCAACGATTATGTTTCACTTTCTGGTCATATCATCTACCAGTAATAAATCAGAATCTATTTTAAATTGTACGTCACCGAATAATGCGTTAATTCAAATTTAATTTCGTTTTGAAAGTTCATCCCAAAGCATCGTTGCTCGGATGGCACGCCGGTGGTTTGAAGTAAAAAATACGCGAATGATAAGTCCTTCTCATAGCGCCGTAGCTCAGAAGGCAACGATTATGGTTCACATTCTGGTCATATCATCTACCAAGATGAATCCTAACCTTCCCTTTCCTTCCCCTACTAACACAATTCCCCCACTTCCCGTGATGCTTGAAGGAGATGCTGTGGATTCAACGGTCTCATGCGGTGTCAACAGGTATAGAGCGACAAACTCTGTGTCTGATGAGTCTGCAACTTCAACTATCGGACTAACATTCCTACCTTTGTTGAACTGCATCTCCTTGGGGGGGCGCCGGTATTGACTTAAAGCAGAGATCTTCAGGGGTTATACAGTGAGGATGATTAGCTCCCACTACTCATCTGTTTCTCCAGGACCATGAATTTGAATCGGAAAACGAAATGAATTTTCGAGTTCTTTGAACAATTTTTCTTTAGAAGAAGGTAATATAAATTTGTTAAAATTAATATTATGTGTTTTGAAACATAATTCAAAAAATCTCCAAATTTATAGACATTTTCAGTAGAACGAATTTGAAAAAAATGTGAAAGGAGCGGCCGTGGCTTACTGGTTACGGTGTTCGCTTTGTAAGCGAATGGTCCTGGGTTCGATTCCCATCTGCTCCCAACGAGAAAGTATAGGAAATATAAATCTTAAAACTCTGAACATGAACGAAAATCAAAGTCGCTCGAGTCGGAGTTCGATCCCCCGTCCTTTGGATTGGTAAGCAAAAATGCTAACCACTAGGCCATCGCGACTTGGTGAGCTATTACTGGAATTAGGAATACTGTTGCTACCAACTATATACGCGCTGGGTCCTTGTCGATTTGACAAGGGTTCGGAAGTTCTAAATAACGTTTGAACCCGATTGGCGCAAACGTTCTTCAGGGCGGGGCTTGTCGATAAAGCTGAAGTACCTCGCGCTAGGCTAGCCAGCGTAGAAATGGGTCACCGAAGCTCGGCAGAGCTAACACCTTCCAAATGCCTATGCGAGTTATTTGCATGTATAGAATGTAGATCTAAAAATACATGGAAACAACTCAATTTGTAAGAAGCGGCCGCGTGGTCCCGTTTGGTTGGTTGCACACACACACACACAACGAATTTGAAAAAAATGTGAAATTATTTGATTCGTGATTCGATTTCACTATAAAATGCAATTTGAATCGATAATTTTATAAAGAAAACTAGTATCAATGATGTTCAGGCAAAATCTGCCTTTTTTAACAATTTTTCCGTAAAATTTATATGTATTTTATTAAAAAGCTTATAAACTTAGGTAACCAAATATACACATTGATTTTTTTCTTTAAAACTATACTGGCAACCTTAATAATGGTACATTTGACGTAAAAATAAAATTTGAACAATTTAAATCTGATTTTGACAAGAAAAACTATGACTATCAAAGTCACCCCGGAATATAAAATAAGAATTTTCAACGCCAATATTTTTTTCAAAAACGATTTTTCAAAAATAGTGCATGGACCTTTGTGGAATAATAATCTTGATACAAACCTTACCAGTTGGAAAATATTTCAAAAATAAATGGTAATCCTATCAATTTTACCCCGGTTTACGAGACATCTTTTAGGATATTTAAATTTTTCAACATTGATTGAGATTATATTACATAAACGAGGTAGCATTACACCATCATTTTTTTACTGTGTAGGTAATACTCGTAGCTTTCCAGTCAAGCATCCATCATTTCGTTCGTACACTTGAAGTTTGCACCCTAATGCTGTGGGCTGAAGCAACACTCACTAAAGGGAGCTGTCTAGAGAGGATGACACAGTAGAACCCACACACTTGCAACCCCCCGCACACACAAACATCGCACTTATTCCTCCAGCGCAGAAAGGATATATCCTCATATTGGTAGATACCTTGGCATGGCTTATAGCCAACGGCAACGGTGAAAGTGCATCCACTTGTACACGTCGCAGTCAATTGCGGGTTACATCCTTGCAATTAAACCGAACAAACGGCGATCCGACGTCATCTAACAGGTATTCGCAAGTTGGAGGTTAGGAATGGCAGGGTCAGCTTTCTTCGCAGAAGTTATCATCAGTGCGTCACGAGAACATGTTAGTGACGATCTGTATTTGTAAACATGCAACTGTGTATTACCGTGAAGAAAGGATGTAAGCTTTAGCCACAGCGTGCATCTCCAAATGGAATTTCCCAAGGGTTCGTGCGTTGCATTTCTGTAGCCGTTGCATTAGTTCAAACCTTCAGATATGTAGGCCTTCCTATAGAAGGTAAACCACGTGAGATTCTTCTTCAAAAGCCTTCAAAAAACGAGTCCTTTCATTACTCTGCTGACTACATCGTCCAATTGCAGTGAAAAGGGGTTCTACAACACAGTTGAACTCGCAAAACCCTGCACCAACCGTGAGAATGGGGCCAAAAGTAGCAATTTAATTCATATTTTAGTAGCCCTCGCAGTTGTATACAATCTATTGGCCATTTTAGCTGTCAGTTGCAGCACAATCGATGGTGTGGGAGGTTCTATGAATTGTATACTGCCGCAGCAGTTCCGAAACGGTTCAATTGATGTTTTCAAATTGCAAATGTACCTATTTTCACCGTTCCGACAGTCAATAGAGCCAATTTGGAGGGTGAAATTGTTCTGCGGAATTATTGAACCAGTAAAATGTGAACGCTGAATGCGGTTTTGAGCGTTCTTTGAAGAACAAACGAAAGTGGCTTGGCTTTGTACCTTCACCTGATGGATTTAGAGGTGTAGGATATATTTTCCTGAGTCAGAAAAAATACAGAATTTGAAATGTTAAAAAATAAGATGTTGTTGAAGAATGTTTGAGAATAAGACGGTTATCCGAAGTGAAATCGAATCTAGACTGAATCAATCAAAAAATTCTAGCCTTAGTTGTTGTTGAATTATTGACAAATCCACGTGCGTCTATGTTTCCTTTTAAAAAATCTATTATTTATGAACCATCTCGCTTTGTTTTCTTTGATCGGATCAACATTTCGCTCCAATCGAAAAGGAGGGCAAAAAAACCCATTCTTTTGCATAATGTAATCAACCTCCACATTTCCCGATAACATTTTTCCAATGCAAATAATGCAACGCACACAAACACACAAAGTCTAACAGAGAAAAGTCCCAACTAACAACAAAAAACAAGAGAAAAAAAAAGTGTAGAATCCACCCCACAAGAAACGACCGAACAAAGAAACAATTTCCATTTGGTATTCGACGAGGACGACCGATCGTGTCACGGCTGGTTCCAGGATGGCGCCGGTGACCAACGACGACGGACCTCCCCCCAAACCAATACCACCGTCAGCGAGTGTATGTGTGAGGGAGCTTTGAAGTTCCTACTCTGGTAGAGGAGGAAAAAGCTATTAGCAGGCAACATGCAATTTCGCCGTTATTTACGATGTTATGCTATTATTACACTTTTTTCAGTTGTTGATGCCCCCATGCAGCGCCATCGAAACTATTATAATAGTTGGTAACGTTGTTGCAACACACAAACACAGATACACATACACTTCACTAGTGGGGACATCTATGATGGTGATGTGGTAGCAAACACACGCGTGCAGTTATAACTTTTGAACGGAAGCTATTGATTGATTTTGAGCGTTTGCAATATTGGTGACTTGTTGGAATATGGAAAGTAATGTTTTATTCATAAACTTTCAGAATTAAATATGCTCTTAACAACCGCAGGGAATTCAAAAAATATTCAAATTGTGTTCGGAAAGCAATTTTAAAGTTAACCTTTTGAAAAAATAATTTTAGATTATTAAATTTCGACTTACATTTCAAAAGGGCTTGAATGAAATTAATATTTTTTTATTTCCGTCAGTGGGGGTGATTATAGTTCAAAAAACGATACACCTCTCGCCATTTCTTAATAACAAAAACAATTTAAAAAACATCGAAAATCTTTCAATCTTGAATTGTTCTTAGATAGTTTACTAACATTTTCTCACAGTTGCAAAGTAACCGCCGACCTTACAAGTCGCATTCTCAACGCCAGTCCGCAGTTTGTGTGCGCGTCGCCGCTTTTTTTTAAAATGTGCACCGTAGACAAAAACAGTGTGGTTCTGGACTTTTGTCAACTCCAAAACCAACCAAGCCCAAAGCTTGTAAAAAAATTTCTCGCAGACCTCCAAGTAAACCAAGAAAACTTGCGAGCATTGCAATTATGCAATAGAAGAAAAATAGCCGTGTTGCAGTTCGCCGACTCAGCAATGGCCTCGTCCATCATCGACAAACCTCTGGTATATCAGGGTTGCAAAATCCCGATTTACCTGGACAACAACGCTACGGAAGTTCGTGTGCTTGACCTACCTCTAGGCATAAGCAATGATGACGTAGTCAAAGTGATGAGTAAATACGGCGAAGTTTTGACCATCACCAACGACCGCTGGATTAACTTCTTCCCAGGGATCCCAAATGGAGTTCGGACCCTGCGGATGTTGCTGAAACAGCCAACGCCGAAATTAATCACTGTAAATAATGCTGCTGCAGCAGTGACGATTGTAGGCAAAAAATCGCTTTGCAAACTCAAAGCAAAGAACAAAAAATGTGCGGATTCGAGTAAAAAGGTTAACCAAAAAAGCAGTACACAACCGATTGAACCCGAGCCAAGCAGCAGCAGCAGTAAAAGCAACAATAGTAAACCTGAACAAAATGCAATGGAAACAAGTGAAATCGACGAAGAAGACAACGATGGATTCGAGACCGTGCTTTCTAAGCACACCCGCCGCCGAAATCGCTTACAGGCATATTTGGACGCGGAAGAAGAACTAACAAAAAAACGAAGAGAGATGGCTGCAGAAGAAACAGATGAAGAAGATGAAGATGTCATAAAAGCAAAATATTATAAGAAAAAGTGTTGTGAGATAACTTCTAAATCCCTGGAAGAAGAGGACGAAGATAAACTTGAAGAACTTGATAATTCATTCTTTAAATATTCTGCTAAATATTTGAAACATAGAGAGAAATCGTTAGAAAAAAGGCATGGTAATAATTATTGAAGTGATTTTAAACTCTGTAATATTTCCTCTTTCACTATCCACCTTGAAGAGATGAATGCACAATGGTGTAAAGTCTCTATAATAATAATAAAAAAAAAAAAAAAAAAAAAACATTTTCTCAAAATATTGTGGAATTTGATGAACTCTACCTCAAATGAAATTGGTTTGAAAATTTACCCAATCTTACCCCTAGAGGAGGTGAAAATGGGTCAAATGAAACTAAAATGATTCTCATTTTAGAATCATTTTAGACATGGTTAAAACATGTAATCTAACAGAGCAATTCTCTAAAGGGGGTGGGGGGGGGGCATAATATTTTATATTTGGCCCTTTTGAAATGTTAGTATTGATTAAAAAAATTTGAAAACATTTTTTTCGAAAAGATCAGAAAATTTTACGAATCGGAACCATTAGTTGCTGAGATATCTACATTAGAAAATTGTGGGTTGTTAGGGTGAGACTTCGAAAAATCAATTTTCGTGTTTTTAAATCTTTGCATGGCAATATCTCAGCAACTAAGGGTCGTATCAACAAAGTTAAAAATGCTAAATATAGAGAATTTTCTCAGCTTTTCAAAAATATTGTTTTCAAGTGTGGGCACTAATTTTAAAAAAAATAAATAACTGCGGCTATTTACAAAAAAATTACCTAAAAATGGCTATAATTTAAAAACGGTGCACTTTATCAATATTTCACTGAAGTGCTTTTTGATTGCAATTTCAATTTAACATTGAAAAATGAAGTTGAAAAATTTTTGCGACCAGTATTTAGATTTTTTTTAATCTCTATTTATTCGAAAATGCATAATTCGGTCAAAGATTTTTTTTCTCGCTCTGGAAATTTCTAAAAAATGGCATTTGATTGCAAACCAAATTTTAGGGACAAAAAGTGAAATAAAAAACAACCATTTTTTTTTCACCTTGTATCATTTTTTGTCAGTGTAGTTCATATCAATACCTACAACTTTTCCGAAGACACCAAATCGATCAAAAAATTCCTTCAAAAGATACAGATTTTTGAATTTTTATAAATCATTTTTGTATGGACAACTGCCAAATTTGTATGGAAAAGTATATGGACAAACTAATGATGCAAAATGGCTTCTTTGGGCATACCGAAGGCACCAAAAAAGTTTCAGCCGGATTAAAAAAATACAAAAATTTAAATTAAGAAAAAAAAAGACCGATTTCGTAAAGAATTGCTCAACAGTGTTTCTTGTTCGAGGGAATCGTACTGTCATGCTGCAATGTTTGAAGTTGATATTTTCAAGCCTTTGGGTACTTTTCGAGCAATTCTAACAAAAACATAAAAAAGTTGATTTTTCGATAGATCATTTTTGGCTAAAACGTACCTCAAATTTATACAGCTGCCAAAATGTCAGGATTTGTTCTAGGAGGGAGATTTTTTCAGCTAAGTCATTTTAAGATGACCCCTACACAACCCTTTTAAGATATTAGGTTTTATTGAGGAGAACCTGAGAGCTGGTAAAATACATAAAAAACATAATCATTAAAAAAATATATATACATGTTTCACTTTTATAAAATTATACTATTATTTCTCAATTCATTCAACTCTAAACAGTCCTTTAAGAAACTTAATTAGAAATTCATTCAAATGAGTTTCTTTTATAATGTATATTGTTGTGAGTTTTTTTATTCTTGCTAACGTTACCAATTCCTTTTAAAATTTTAAAATGGGTCATTCCCTGAACAAGTTTACGAGGTTATTTTTTTCCCATATCACTAAATCCTCTACTGCCTAAATTTTTTTTTCTTAAAAAAAATATTTTTCCCTTGTTCAGGAGGTCATTTTGAGCAACTTTTGTTCTACGAAAAACATTACTTCTCTTGTTTTATGTTTTTCTTGTTTCATTTTTAGTATTTTAATTTGCATTTATCTTGTTTAGTTTGTGTTTGTTTTTGATAGTATTTGGCCTATTCTACCACCTCCTATCATTACATTTTGCCTATCTAATTTTTTCATGCTTATCACTTTTATCATTTAAATTGTAAATACATGCGTAGAGGCATAGTCTGGGACACTAGAAAAATTACTGCATACGCCTTTTTACTTAAAATATAGGAAATGTTAGTAAAAAACAAAGCCAAAGTACCCCTAAAAAAATGACATTTTTGAAAACATTGGCAAAGTCACATAAAACAAGTCAAACTTCCAACCCATAAACTTTCTAGAATTTTAAGAGGGGCAAAAAACTAAAAATATAATAATTGAAAATTTTACCTTTCAATAAAAAAAAGACCTTTGGAAAATGCATTATCCACTCGTACAGTTGATATGCAATCATTTTTTTTTTTTTCAAGAACATGTAAAATTTGACGAAAACAAACATTTTAGGAAAAAAAAATCTTTTCGCAAGTACTGTACATCGAAAATTCACAAAAATTCTAAAGATTTTTGAACTAACCCATGCTTAAAATGAATCTTAACGCAGGGTAATGGATTTTGAAGTTGATTTCAGTTGATTGCACTATTTGATTCCATTGAAAACTTGAACATTTTTGAAAATCACTTCTTTTTTGCCCCCTGATTATTCGAGCCGACTTTGAAAGGGGGAAGGGAGGAGGGGGTTGACAAAAACTTTAAATAAAATTTAAGCAAGCCTTGTGTATTTATTTTCTTCAAACAAATCTATTCTAATTTATTTATTTATTTTCAACCAAGAGCACATTTTAGATACGTTTTCAGATTAGTAGCCTTACGTAAAAATGTTTCTTTAAATTTTCTATTCTATTCTTTTTTTATTCTATTCTGTTTTCTATTTCTATTCTTCTCTAAATTTTCTATTCTTTTGTCAATTTTTAACTTTCCGACGAACAAAGCTTAAAAATGTTTTATAAGTACAACCATTTTCATTCCCTCAAATATTTTATATAAATTGATGATGATAATCCATTGAAAAAAAAAAAGGGTTTGGGATGGTCGAAAGCATCTTCTTTTACTCGAATTCCAATGAAATAGTTTTAAGTTTTGTCTACCGGAGCAAAAAAAAAAAAATACATTGACGAAGATTCGGTGACAAACTGAATGAAACAAGAACTCAGTCGATAATAGATATTGAGTGGACTTTAGTGCATTCTCGTCGGATTAGAATACACTTGGGAAATATTTTTGTAGAATGCTTGTAAAAGGAATAGGAATAACTTTCAGAAAAAGAAAATTAAACAGAAATGTTCACAAAAAGCTGCTTTGCTGGTGGGAGTACTTGGATTTAGTAAATTTGAAGGAACACTCCATTAAGATGGGAATGGGTATATTTTCCCTAGCTGAATTTTCAATGATGGCCAGTACAGAGCTCCAGCAAGCACAATACATCAATGTTATGCATACCAATTTTTTTTTTCAGGAAAGTAGCTAACACAGCTCCGTTGTCCGTGTTGAAATCAATCGCAAAAATGGCCAACGTTCTCAAAAAATGTTACATCTACATATTTAGATTTTGGTGGCTTTATTTATTCAATTTATTCAACACATTTCCTTTTATTCTTTTCATTGCAGGTGAGCACACAAGATTGTTTACAGGAAACTAATAATGGAGGATTCTTTGAGATAAGTTAAAATTTTATTTCGCATCTCATCAAACACAAAGATTATTTGCAACATTGCTGGATCTTAGTAATAATCAAGTTACAGAAAAGACGTCATACAACGATATTGCAAGCAGTTACACATTTTCAACATCTCCAAGATGGAAAGAGCAATTAATTTCATCAAGGAAGTTTTCCGTTCCATTCGAACCATTTCGAGTGCCTTCAGCATACCTAATCCACTTATGAGTATGAAATTTACTCTGGCTCTGTCTCTCAGAACGGTAGCCTAATTCCGAGCGCACATCAAACAATCAACATAATTTGCATAATAAAATGCCAAACTCACACTTCTTTTCTTCCAGGCATGTTCTCCTATAGCCGGATCATGGCCGCAGTCGGTGCTCCGAAAGAATGCGAGTGAAATTGAAAATTAAACTTGCAATTTATTCACACACAGACAAAACCACAGCAGACACCTTTTTTGGGGGAGAAGGGGAAAGTGTGGGAAGGGTTGCTAAAGCAAGCAAGCCAGCAAAAACGTTTAACCTAGCACGTGTTTTCAATCCGAGAAAATCTTTTCCTCAAACACACTGATCTAAAGCTTGTGTCGTTGTCATCGTCGAGACGTACCTGAGATTCATCAGAAAAATCTCTGTAGAACAGTCTCTTTGGAATAAGCCAAAGATTGCTTAAAAATGTTAAGTTGAAAAATTTAAATTTTTCTTTAAAAAAAATGTTTTTTTAAATAAATAAGTTTAACGAACAAAAAACCAAATAAAATTAATTTTTATAATACTTTTATGGAGAATTTCTGTCAAGAACTCCTGAACTAGGAGGACGGCTTGCCATAGCTGTCACACAAAAACGCACCGAGATTCCTCTTTCTCTGTTGGTTGGTCTAACTTCGTTACCTGACTGCTGCAGTCTTCTCATAGGATGTGTGCAAGCAATATGCATCCCTTTTTGCTGCATCAAACTCTGCACATAACCAGAGCAAGTCGTTTTTCTTACGATAACTAGGTTTTCCTTCTTGCGCCTTTCTATGTGGCACTTTTTCAAGGAACACATGTCCTTTCCGCCCCACTTTCCAGGGTTGGCCGTAAATTAATCCCCCAATCAAACCCCTAAGTAAGCGGAAATATATCGCTGAGTAGACGAGGAAAAAAAAGAAAATTAAAAGCTCTTCGCCACCCCACTTGGCAAACCCCCCACTGCGAGATGAAATTATAATTGAAACATACTCTCCTAACGACTCGCCGAGCGGAACCCCTGGCAAGTGGGGGGGGCGCCAAGTTACAACCCTTTGGGAGCTCACGACAACTTTGTATGCATCCTGGAGTGCGGTGTCGCAGCCAAGTGCACGGAAATTGCACGTCTTTTCCTTTGCAAAAGGGGAGCTTTTTTAAGACGGATTCTTCCGTTGCCTCGAAGGAGTTGAGAATTGTGCTTTAAAGGAAAACATCGGTGAAATCCTGAGCTGCATTTTAAGTGTGTGCGTGTACAATTTTTAGTCGTGTGAAATACGGTAAAACTCGCTTTGCTCACTATGGAATTTTTAAATTTTAATGATAAACTGTCAAGAACACAAATTTTATTAAAATTTTAATTTGAATGGTATTTAAACCCCCCCCCCCCCCTTCCCCTCCTCCTCCTACTTTTTTTTGCAAAAAAATGTTTCAATTGTTTTTAAAACTTCTATGACTATACTAACGATCTCAGAAATCATCATAAATGTGTGTTTTCTTCAAATTTTAATAAAATTTCAGCTTTTTCTAATTTTTCTGCCAGGATGGCGGTTCATCATATTCAATCAGACCACGCGTTAAGCGCCATATTTATGCATTGCTATATGGCTGCATTGAATGCTCTTTTAGGAGATTATGGATTTATGTGAGCTTTTTGCAAGCCTAACAGCATTTGACAGCTACAACACCCTTGGTTTTAAAGATGCATGCAATAAAAACCTTTTGGCATGGCATTGCCATCAGGTTTTCAAGTAGGCTTTTATTTTCACCTGGTTGTATGTATGTCCAAGGCATTAATCGTAGTTAGAACCTATAATTTGCTTTTGCTTATTGGTTGCGGTGAATGCCCAAATAAAAATATTAAGCAATCAAGTTGCTACCATTAAAACCCTAATAAAACTAGCTAGTGGCTAGTTGATTTTAAAATGTTACTTGGGTTCTTACATATTTTGAGTACAAAAGATTAAAAAACCATGTAAAATGCATTTTAAAACACATTTTTCATTGAAATGCTGAAACTATGGCTTGTGACGTCAAATTTTTATTTTTGTTAACCCTCCTTTTTCGAATTTGGTGGAGTCTAGGAAAATAAACTCAAAAAATATTTGCAGCGGCCAAACTATTTTTTTGAGTAAAAATCAGGGCCAATTCAAACATGATTTAAAGTTTGTTTATCTCTTTCATCATCACACTTCAATATAATTTGTAAAAATCTGGAATCCAAAAATAAATGAACCTTAAAAAAACTATTTAATTTTACTAAAGCAAGCAAACTTGACAAAAGAAACAAGAAGAAATCCTCATATGTCTGGCTTGTTAACCCTCTACAACCTAACTCAGATTTTTGAACTTTAAAAAGCAATGGAAAGAAAACTCCTAAAGTTTAAGAAAATTTCAGGGTTGGAATTTTAACTTGTTTTATGTGACTTTGCCAATGTTTTTAAAAATTTAATTTTTTTAGGTGTCAACTTTGGCTGTGTTTTTTTACTAACATTTCCAATATTTTCAGTAAAAAGAAGTATGCAGTAATTTTTCTAGTGTCCCAAACTATGCCTCTACGCATTTGTTTTTGCAATTTAAATTATGATGGTGCCATTCTACAGCAGAAAATGTGAAAAACACGCAAAAAAATGAAAAAGTGACTGTAAAAACATGAAAAAATTAGATAGGCAAAATGTTATTATATTAGGTGGTAGAATAGGCCAAATACTACCAAAAACAAACATAAACTAAACAATATAAATGCAAATTAAAAAACAAAAAAAATAAGAAAAACATAAAACAAGAGAAGTAAAGTTTTTCGTAAAACAAAAGTTGGGAAAAATAAATATTTTCGAATAAAAAATTTGGGCAGTAGAGGGTTAAGGACTCGGTCCTTATTCCAACCCATTTGCTGATTTTCACTTTTTAAACATTTCATTTTAAAACTTTCGATAACAAGTTGCTTGCTCACTTTTACTGAGCTATTTTTCAATCGATTTCAGCTAAAAACAACTTTAAGAGCTGTAAATGAACTTCAAAATGCCAACATTAAAGACACGATGAAATCAGTGTTGGTATTATCGAGGCTCTCGTGAGAAAATTTTCTCTCTCTCGAGTTCTCGCCGCGAGTCTCGAGCTGCCGAGAGAAACTCACCTATTGCCCGTGCTCTCCTCCGCTCGCGAACGGGCTTTCTCGCGAGCCAGAATTGCCCGTTCGCGAGAAGTTGAACGTGTTAGAAACGAACAAAAAACAACACAGCGATTGAAGTTACACTTCTATACCATCGCCTGGTTCGTATTCATAAGCCTGATACACAAATTGCTAGCTTGGGACGAACGTCTAGCACGAGGCGCTCGCGAGCGCTCCTGGCGAGAGCGAGAACGCGAACGAAAATGCGAGCGCGAGCGAGAAGAGAAAAGTACTACAAGTTCTCTCACTCGTTCGCGAGCGAGAAATGCTTTCCTTCTTCTCGCTCGAATTCCAACAATGGATGAAATGAAATAAAATATTTTTCTCTCTATAATTATAAAAGCATTCACAATCAAGCTTAAAAAAATTTCAAATGTAAAAATGCTACTGCCAACCATTTTCTGAACATCAGTTAATAAAATAAATGCCAATCATTTGAAAATTGACACAATCTCACTGTGACATTGGGTCAAATGAAACTAAAATGATGCTCAAATACAAAGAAAGGGTCAAAACAAGTCATCCAACAGTGTTTCTTGTTCGAGGAAATCGCATTGACATGCTACAATGTTTGCCGAGCTTCCATGGCCGTGAGGTTACGGGTTTCGCCTTGTAAGCGGAAGGTGATGGGTTCGATTCCTGTCTGGCTCGGCAAAGTCAGATCCCTTAAAAAAGTAAATATGCTCACTGGGAATACTGACCGGTAGGGGATGGGTTTCGACTAGCGGCGTGCTGGGTTTCCAATCCAGAGGTCGTGAGTTCGATTCTCGTACCGGGATGATGAAGTTAATCAAAAAAAAAAAAAAGTAGGGATTTTCAAGTATTTGGGTATTTTTCGAACAATTCCAAAAAAAATATAAAAAAGTTGATTTTTCGAGAAGTCATTTGTGTCCAAAAACGTACCTCAACTTTACAAAAGCTGCCAAAATGACAGGATTTGATCTAGGAACGAGATTTTTTTTTTTTGCGAAATTATCTTAAGATGTCCCCTACACAACCCTTTAAACGGAATTTTGTTTCATCGAAAAGAGCTTGAAAAATGGTGAAATCCGTAAAAAAATCACTTTGATCCAAACTAATTTTAAACAGGAGCGTTCAGTACGGCATGTAGACGCGTTCTCAGAATCCTCTCTGTGGCAAACACGGTGCAGTAGGGCTGGCTACTTTATTTTGCGTAAAACAATTTAAGATGTTCTCGGGATGTACTGCAATTAAATTATATTAAATTTGATAAGGCCGTTCCAAATATTTTTCAAAGTTTATGTCGTGTCAAAAAATCATGGGGAAAAAAGTTCTAAAAACTCCATTTTTATTAAATTAAGAGATTTTTGACGTAGTGATTAATATATTTAAATTTCTGCAAAAAAGATAATACATAGGATATTTTTATAACCATTCAATATTTTTTTAACATTTTCTCAACATAAAAGAAAGCACTCCGTGTACGTTGCTAAAGTCACCGTGCTAACACACCATCTTACCCCTTCATTCGTGACATTTAGTGCCAGCAGATAAAGTGTAAACGCTTCCTGGTAAACCGGGTTCAACGTGCTGCTTGCTCACTTTGCAGCGTGAATCCTGTCAGGTAGTTCTTGCCAAGCAGCAGCAGAGCAGGTACCTAAAGTGGATGCAAAACGGTCATGTCTGCCATATGTGATCACAACTTGGTGGGGGTGGCATCGGGAGTTTTTTCATCTCATGTTGGAACCTTATCCACTTTCTGTCACGATTCAGTCTTCAAGTGTGTGATGAGAATATTACCTTGTGATTTGATATTTTGAACAATTTGCTCGAAAAGTTCTCTCAATAACAGTGCTGGAAATCTGGCTCCAAAAACAATAAAGATTGAAATCTCAGGAAAAACGATGGTGGGAAAACCCGCGTCGCAACGTCACAAGGACGACATCGTCGTTACCCCCAAAACAGCTCAAGAGCAGCACCGAGGAAGCACTATAGGGAGCCAATTTGCATTGCCAGGGAAAATTGTTTTGTTAAAGTTTTTCCCCCTAACCAGGGAAGGCAGACAGCAGTGAGTGTGTGCGACGGTAGAGGAGTTGTAATGGTAAATAACTGTCAGGTAAACGGGCTTCAAGTGTGGAAAGTGCTCTCAAATGGGTTTTGGCTGGTTGGAACTTCTACCTGATGTGGTAGTTAGGTGTGTGAGATTGTTTTTCCTTAACTTTTTTGACTAGCAAGTTATTGTAGCGTTTTGTTTTGTGGAACAAGGGTAAAACTTGATAGGGGAAAAGCACGTATCTTTTATAGGTTCACAATTTGATCCTATTTTCATCTCTTATAAAAATAAATGAAACTATGATTGAAATGTGCACTTATTGATCATTATTCTAAACTAAAGCAACAACTGGATAAATGTCTCAATTATTTACTGAACTTCTTCACATCTCTTCTTAACAGACAATATGAAGAAGAATTCCATCCCATCCAATCAAAATCCACCGCTCCGAGAATCAGATGAACCTTCTACAAGACTCTGATTATCATGGAAATCCCATTCAGCCCGCTTGTTGATGCCCGTTGTTCAACCATAACACAATTTGATCTGCTTTCTGCTAAATGTTGGCCCATTTTCCGCCAATAACTCAACGCTTCTCCCTTCTTCCATCTCAATTCTCGGGCGGGAAAATTCCAGACGAATTGCTCTGCCTCTGCTTGGCGTCGATTTCCCTACGAAAGACGATCCCTTACGCGGCCCAGGCTGCATATTTGCTCTCCTCCAATGTCTTCTTGTCACTCAATTTGCATTTCTATTAGCCTTTTGCTCTCCGTCGTCTCCGTCTGCGTCTGGGTCTGTGTCGATAATCCCGTCGGGCGCAGACACGTGGTTCCACGGGAGTGTGCTTTGAAGGGGGAGGAAAGAAAAACTCGGTTTGACAACTTTATTTGCATAATATTCGACTCGTTTTCGGGAAAAGTGCTGTCGTTGGCAAGCAGAACCGTCTTGAAGTCACAGTCCTTGTTGTTGTTGCTGTCGTTGATGCCACAACACCGTCAGACGGAACGCGATTTCCGCATCCGGCCAAGTGGGGAATGTCGTTAAAAGACGAGCCTTCGTTAGCAACAACATCACCCGAAGAAGTATAGGATGATAATGCAGGCAAATGTTCGAGTAAACAATTTATAAATGGTGGAATGTGCTCCGGGTTCCCACCCCTCTGAGAGGTACGGATTTCGCCCTGAAGTGCTTCGTCGAGGAATCGGCGCCGCAGAGCTTCAGCTTGTTTTGGTGCACTGGTATACAGTTAAATGAATTCAATTAACATGGAAAATTTGTTGACATCATCACTGACGACGGTACAGACCGCAGCAGACGCAGCTTGGTTGAACAAGACGTCGTTGTCGTGCTATCTTGTCGCTCATGCATTTTGGACTAAATTGTTGTAAGAACGCCATTTTGAGCATCTCTCCATGCCTCACCTTTTGACCTTCACAGATCCCTAAAATTTGATTTCAATCCTGAGATATTCAATAATAACCAAAAAAACTCCGTGCATTTTTGTCACTCTTCATATGAAAGAAGTTTCAATCTTGTCGTGCTATCTTGACACACCCTGAAAATTTATGTACAGACCGCGTTTGACACACGTACATGCTCGACTATTGTAAACATTTATAGGTGATTATAACTCGGGACTCTTTCAACCAAATTCAACCAAACTTTGGAAAAATGCACAGATTGGTCAACCAAATAAAACGTGTTTGTTATTGTTTACATGGCGTGCGGATCTCAGTAGCGTAAGGAAGGTTGGAATTCAGAGTTATTTTACTAAGATATTAATGAATTCTTAAACATAATAATATGATGCAATCACATATTTAATTACTTTTTTCCTTGTTCATGAATTCAAACCTTAAACAGTTAATAAGGAAACCGAATATTTTCCAGATCTACGCCACTGCCAAGATCCTTCATCGTTACAAATTGAGATGTATGAACTGATACCTCCCCTTTACCAAACCACAAATGTCTTCATTCCAGGATTGTTTTGTACGGATGTTCCACAGCGAACCCATGTTCTACACACAATTTCAGTGATACACACAGATTTGTTTGATTTTGCTTTTACCCGAAAGCTAATATGGGTACAATATTTGCTCGTTGTCCCACAAGACGACGACGACGTTGGCCGTGACGGAACCGTCCGCCGTTGCTGGTTCACAGGGGATGATTTATGTCTCCACCTGGAGCTGCTGGCAGCACTGTTTGCTGTTGGGAAATTGAAGCAGCGGTAGGAGAAATCGGTTCTGATCACTTGGGTGCCATAAATAATCATTAAACTGTCCTCAAGGAAACTGATTGAGTGATTTTGGATCCGGGTGAAACTTCCGGCTGTTTCGTCTTTCCTCAAGACCTATTTTCAGCACTGCTGCTGCTGTAACTTTAAATCAAATTGTTTGCTCGCTTCTGCAAATTCATTTTATCCCGCGCCGCACAAAGGCTGCGAATTTTCCGGAGAAAACTTCCATTATATATATAAAAAAGAACGAACTTTGGGTGGAAAATTGGGTGGTCGCCGCATTTCTGTAATTCAATATTTATAAAGTTGGCAGCGGACGGTGCGGGCTGGATTTTCCGCGCTTCCAGAGCCGAGAGTTTGACCACCAGAAAGATGAACTTTTTTTTGATAATTTTTCCACTGGTGGCTGGTAGTAAAGCAGTCTTAATGTTTACGCTCTGTTTTCAATGGCATGCTACAAAAGATTTTTTTTTGATTTTGTAAAAGTAGGTACATTTCATGAATGTTTGATAATGCAACCAAGAAATGATGCTGAAATTGGAGTAGGAGTGTTATCAAGTCGTCAGCTGTGTGCTATCTTGTGACATAGACCATTTTGGTCGAAAATGAGTAAATGATGACGTTAGGCTATACTTAACAAACACTACAAGATGCTTTAACCCGATTTTGGAAACTCGCTTCCGTTTCCCGGATATCGCAATACACACTTGTGACATAGACCAATTTATCATCAAAATGATCGTGCACACTTGTGACACGTCATACATGTTGTTGGAAAATGTGGAAAGTTTGACTTGTTTTTCATAAATTTAAGTTGATACACATTTTCTAAAAGCAATGCAATCTTTTGTTTTTGAAAACATACTGATTAAGTCGGTTAAACTATTGATTTAAGTCTATTTTAGTTTGTATGGGAATTCTGTGCACACTTGTGACACGTAGTACAATTTTACTTTCGAAGCACACTTGTGACATGTGCTTTGCAGATTTTTGATTACATAATTTACTGTATCTTTTAACTGGTGTAACCAAATCAGTTGAAACATGGAGCGTTTGTTAAGCGATAGTATACGAACCGATTGCTTCAAAAGGTTTGGCTCTACCATTCATAGTGTTGAAAATATTCATCATCAAACTTTAAAAATCGATTTTCTCGCATAGTACTAAATGGTCGTTGTCACAAGATAGCACACAGCTGACGAAGTGATAAACTGATTTAATAACACAACTCAGAAAGCCATTCCCCAGCTTATTTTTTGCAGTTTTTTGTTTGTTTTGCCTTCCTCTCTGAAGAATGGCTGCAAATCACTCGAAAAAATAAACGTCTTATAAAAGCATCTAGGAGGCTTCACTTACAAATATCGACTCAGAATAAAATTCTGAGCAAATTTCTGTGGGATGTAAGTAGACATGATTTTGTTCATTCGAATTTCTTGGACCTGGCTGAACGAAATTTGGCCTAATTTGTTTCATTTGATCCGTTTTGGGGTACCATACGGCCGCATTGGAAATAATTAATTTTGATTTATTTCTTGAAAATAAATTTGGAAAATTCTATAAAAGGTTAATTTTTACATAACCTCAACAGTTCCGGCTCGGATGTCGTTAATCAATCCATTGACTATCGACCTCTAGCGAATATTTGGAAACTATCTTAGCAAAGCTTCTTTTGGTAGGATTTTTATTGCATACATTCAATGTCATGTCAATGTTCAATGTATATCACATCATTCTCATGGAAAACAGATCTTATATTTTTTTAACTTGACCTCTCTCAATTTTCTCAATTTGGTCGAGATTTAAAGGCATCTTTGATTTTGTGTTATTTCTATAAAAATATTTTTTTCAATGAATCGATCCCACTTTATTTATTTATTTCTTAAAAGATCTGGTTGAGTATTATATAAAATTCAAATGTCTTTGATACAGCACTGATTTTTAAATAAATAAAGTCCTTCATGAGCAGAATTATTAAATTTTAAATCGTTAATTTTGATAATTACCCAGCATTTTTTTTTAAATTCCAATACAACAATTAAGAGGATAATGTATGGATCTTTGAAA
The DNA here is from genome assembly GCF_016801865.2 of Culex pipiens pallens. Taxonomy (NCBI): domain Eukaryota; kingdom Metazoa; phylum Arthropoda; class Insecta; order Diptera; family Culicidae; genus Culex; species Culex pipiens. The sequence goes on from NC_068939.1 coordinate 114,834,241, forward strand.
AATACGATTAACTAGCAGACATTATTGAATAAAAATTGCAACAATGAAGTTAAACTGAATTGCTTTTCCTTAATGTTTGATTTAAAAAAATAGTAAAACAATTGAAAGAAGCATAATTTGATTTAAATGTTTGGCAAGTGCTGGTAAAACCACCATTTTTTGTATAGTTTAATTGAAAGAACAACCCGAATTTGCATTTTTTAAATATGTTTCATTACACAAATTACACATTTCAACTTAATCACGGTGTATTTTACAAAACAACTTTAACACAATAAAAGGGGCATAATTTCTAAATTTAGAAGAAAGTCACATTTTATTTCACAAAAGTAGTCATATCCCGTCGTACAATGCACATGAATTCTGATTTATTTGACGGAACTTTTTTTTAACTTCTATTTTCCACATTTTTAATATGCCGAAGAAGCTGAAACAATTAATAGTGTCATGGAGAAGGGATAGTTGCCAATATGTTGGGGATTTATGCGTGATTACAACAAAAATTACGTTGTTGTTTAGCATAATTGGAGACTCCATCTTGTTTAAAGGTTGCATTTTGATTACTTTTTTGAGCAAAGTTATCATTTTTGTAGCTTTAAATCTACACAATTCATTCAGAATGGCTTTTATGGTTATATCAAAGAAAGTAAGAAAGCTGAGTTTACATGCGTAAAAAAAGAGTTGGAGGTCAAATTATGAATAAGAATGTTTTGAAAAGTCTCTTGTAACATATTTTTGAGAAATGGAATGTACTTGTACGTACACTATTCAATCAAATTTGAAATACTTTGCCTAAAAAATATCATTTTAAATTAAAAAAAAAATATAAACGGTCTGCAACCTCTTTATTAGATTTTTCTTGATTGAACTTGTTCCATATCTCATAATTATGACTCAAAAGACTCTTCACGAGTGAGTGCCAGACACGAAACCGAACCGACGAGCCGACGCTTGTCTTGGTGCGCTGGTACGATGAACCAAAATACCAACACACAAATGGGTTCGGGTTCGTACCGAAGCTAGAAAACCAAAACCGCTGTGTGCGTTGTCACTGGCGCATGGAAAGCTTGCTATGCTAGCGTTTGTCATAAACGCTTGTTTGATTAAGAATATGTACGATTAAAAATATTCTTTCGGTGAAAATTGCGTTTTTAATTTCTTTTGGAAAACATTTCATCTATAATACTTTGCTTTCATCACAAGATTTTTTGTGCTTCCGTTGACTGAAAGAAGTTCTACCATTGTTATATTCTACAGTAAGAAGGGCTCTATCTCACCCCAGGTGGGATGAAATCGGGTTTTTTGATAAAATATCAGTTAAATTCAGGTGTTTCACAATTGTGGGAGTCACAATAACACCCCATAATCATGGAACAGTCAATTTGTAGGCAACGTTTGCTGCACTGGATAAAATAGTCTTGAACTAATGATAATGAATACTAATGATATTGCAAGAGAATGTCCAAATAAAGGTCCTTAAAATACTAGAGTCGACAGAAAAGTTGCATTTTGCATCCTATTGACAAATTACCACAAAAGTGTTCCGAATTTACGGGTGTTCCGAATATGTGGGATGACTGTAGCTGAAACATGAGAAAAAATCAATTTATCAATTGACAATACTGATTGAAAAACGTCACAAAAATATTTAAAAAATATTAACAAAACATTATAAGCGAATGCAACAAATAAATTAATAAAGAAAACGAAAATTAAAAAAAAATCCAGTTACTAATTTCGTTGAATATTTGGATCAAAACTTAAAAGTTTGAGTTTGAAAATACATTTTATTGAAATGCACTGCATAAAAGTCAGAAATTGGCATGTTGAATGCAACTCCCTAGAGCTAAACTTTGAAACACAATTTCCTGCAGTTATAAACGTCAGCCCCTCCAAAACAACGTCACGATTGATTCGTTGCGGGATTCCCAGCATTCCCACAGAGACATACCATCCGAAGTGCCCATCCAAAAGAACATCGAACCGATTTCCGTCCTACCGATCAGGTCAGCTTCCCTCTTCCGAAGGATTCGACACCAGGACAAGCCGTTGGCTTGCAACGACCGCTCATGAAAAATGCAAGCAACTGCAGCAAGGTGCTCCGGGAGTGCTCTGCCAATGACTTCTTTAGCATTCAAACGCCGTGTGCTGGCAACACTGGCGATGTAAATTGTGGGGGCACATCTCGTTAAATATGGACCACCAGCGCTGCTGCTGCTTCTGGCATCACTGGCACTCTTGGAGTTCAAATGTGCACACGTGCAGCATCCCACCACGTGGGCCACAACAGCTCCGATTTTTCACTTTTCGAAAAGCGATTCGTCCCAGATTCTGCCCTCTCCTCTGGGGGTGGGAAGAAGTGGTCCGGAATGTAAATGCATGTGGAAATTTTTCGGAAGGGTTTTTTACGTGCAGGTTGCACTTCCGAGGGCTGCAATAAATAATGCACTGGGAAATTTATGATAGTTACTAAGTCATGGTGGACCACAGGTTAAAAGGAGCATGTTGTTGTTTTTTGCGGGTGGGGGTGGCCGGAAGGAGCTCGTGTGTGAGTGCTAAGAACATCTTGTTTAAAATTTGCTGGTTTACACCGGCAGCTTGTAACTTAGCTGGGTGCCCGGGTACTGACTGGCAAATTTGAGGCAAAAGTGCTTGCAGCTTATGTTTCTCACTCCCTCTTTTCAAGAAGACTGAAAACTCATGGAGTAAATTAATTTGCTTGATGTTGAACACTTCGGCACGATGGCCAGGAATGGTAGATGAAAAGAACATGAGTTTTGAAAACTTGAGCAAAGTGAGAGCACCGGTAAGACTTTGGGAAGTACGTTGAAAAATTACACGTGTAAAGCAAACAAATCCTTTGTGATCTAAAGTGCTTTCTCTATGTCTTACGTAAAAAATACATAAAAGTCTCTCATAAGCCACTGTTTTCCTTGATGGTCATTATCACTTCCTTGTTTTTATTTCGTGCAGTCTTGTTGATACTTTCCCGGGCAGACGGTAATAACAAAATCAATAATATTTCAATAACAAATCCTGTTAAAATAACAAAAAGTGTTATTATTTTATCATAAAGTTCAACATAAAGAAGAACAAATAATAACAGTTTCTGATAAAATAACAAAATTTGGTATTGAAGTGATATTATATTGAAAATGTTTAATAACACGCTAATAAGAGGAAATGTTATACATTTCAAAAAATATCCTAATAACAAAATTTGTTATTCGTTCGGTATACTGACTTAGGAATAAAATTACCATGAATCGCACAAATGGAAAAGTTTCTAAGTGTCCATAACACAATCTGTTATTATTTTTTCTTTTGTTAGATATGTTTAGATCTTTGGGATAATTTTGTCTAATTTCGTCGGGGTCCATTATCTTGGCCATGAAATGGGGTCCTTAAGCTAAAATTATTTTAAAAAGTTGAAATTTTGGAAGCTGATTTTTTTAATTATTTGATATACTCCCTAAGGGACTTTGCTAAAATTGGCTAGAACTATGGGATAATTATGACCAATTTCGTCGGGGTCATTATTTTGGTCATGAAATGGGGTCCTTAAGCTAAAATTATTCTAAAAAGTTGAAATTTTGAAAGTTGATTTTTTTAATTATTTGATATACCCCCCAAAGGGACTTTGCTAAAATTGGCTACAATTATGGGATAATTTTGACCAATTTTGTCAGGGTCATTATTTTGGCCATGAAATGGGGTCCTTAAGCTAAAATTATTCTAAAAAATTGAAATTTTGAAAGTTGATTTTTTTAATTATTTGATATACCCCCTAAAGGACTTTGTTTAAAATGGTTAGAACTATGGGATAATTTTGACCAATTTCGTCAGGGTCATTATTTTGGCCATGAAATGGGGTCCTTAAGCTAAAATTATTCTTAAAAGTTGAAATTTTGAGAGTTGATTTTTTTAATTATTTGATATACCCCCTAAGCTGCCCATGATCGCATAAATGTCCCATATGCATTTTCGTCACTTTTGAGTTATTGATGCAGTTTGGTTCAAAATCGTGTGCTCTTTCAAAAGAGCCTATAACATCCAGTACTTTGTTCTAGAAATCAGGAGGAAATCCAGTTTTTTCGTGAAAACTTAACACGTAGCCTTATGTGTGGGACAAACTTGTTTTGCGTTTTTCTCAGCTTGCTGTTTTTGCATATGGGACATTTATGCGAACATGGGCAGTAAGGGACTTTGCTAAAATTGGCTAGAACTATGGGATAATTTTGACCAATTTCGTCGGGGTCATTATTTTGGCCATGAAATGGGGTCCTTAAGCTAAAATTATTCTAAAAAGTTGTAATTTCGAAAGTTGATTTTTTTTTAATTATTTGATATACCCCCTAAGGGATTTTACTAAAATTGGCTAGAACTATGAAATAATTTTGACCAATTTCATCGGGGTCATTTATTTCACCATGAAATGGGGTTTCAAGCTAAAATTAATCCGATAAAATTAACTTTTGAGAGTTAATTTTTTTTTTAAATTTGTTATATTCCCTAACGGAATTGATTTATTTATTGAGAATTTTTGAAGTGTGAATAACAAAAACTGTTATTATTTTCACAGAGCCAGGAAGTCGGAGCTGACGTTGAAGTTCGAGCTGGAGTGAGATCTCGGAGACTGCATCGGATTCAGCAAATTTTCAGCAACTTTTACTTGGAGTCGGAGTCTCTGAAGTCGGGTATTTTTGGAGAGCTGAAGTCGTCGTTGACGTCATATCCTGCATCCAGAGTCGGAGTTGTCTTCAAGTATGGATTCAAAGTCGCTTGGAGGTACCCAACTCTGCAGCCCTGACTAGTACAGAGGAGTTATGGCAACTGCAGGTTTATTTGCAAATTACAAATACAGTCGTGCCTCGGTTTAGCACCGCATATGGGGGATGCAAAACCGAGGCGTGCATAACCGAGGTACAGAGCTTATGGGATTTTGGCTATATGGGAGACATTGGCTTAATCGTACGAAAAATCATGCAAACATCAAAAAATTATAGTGTTTTGGAATCGGGATGATGTCAGCTATCCATTAAAATAATTATTTCATGAAAGTTTTCACAAAAATACGTATTTTTCCTGTAATTCGAAAATGCATATTTTTTCTCTACGGAAACTAAAAATATATTGTTATTGCAATATGGGTATCGAATGATCAGATTTTTTTCATACATTTTGGATGTAATAATAACATTTTTAGAAAATACTCAAAATTTTCACAAAACTACGTTTTTTTCGAAAAAATACTCAAAATTTCAATTTTTACAATATGGGTATCAAACGATCGGGATTTTTTCATACATTTCGAATGTAATAACAATATTTTTTGAAAATACTCCAAATTTTCACAAAACTACGTATTTTCGAAAAAAATACTCAAAATTTAAATTTTTACAATATGGGTATCAAACGATCGGGATTTTTTCAAACATTTCGAATGTAATAACAACATTTTTTGAAAATACTCAAAATTTTCACAAAACTTCGTATTTTCGAAAAAATACTCATAATTTCAATAATTACAATATGGGTATCAAACGATCGGGATTTTTTCATACATTTCGAATATTATAAAAACATTTTTTGAAAATACTCAAAATTTTCACAAAACTACGTATTTTCGAAAAAAATACTCAAAATTTCAATGTTTACAATATGGGTATAAAACGATAATAATATAATAATACAACAATAACCGCAATAACTAATTTTTTTTGAATAAGAAGTTTTTTGAAAATTTTGAGAATTTTCAAAAAAATTGATTACATTCGAAATGTATTAAAAAACCCGATCGTTTAATACCCACATTGTAAAAAAGGAAATTTTGAGTATTTTTTTTCGAAAATACGTAGTTTTTTGAAAATTTTGAGTATTTTCAAAAAAATGTTGTTATAACATTCGAAATGTATGAAAAAATCCCGATCGTTTGATACCCACATTGAAAAAACGGAAATTTTGAGTATTTTTTTTCGAAAATACGTAGTTTTGTGAAAATTTGGAGTATTAAAAAAAATTGTTATTACATTCGAAATGTATGAAAAAATCCCGATCGTTTGATACCCATATTGTAAAAAAATAAATTTTGAGTATTTTTTTCAAAAATACGTAGTTTTGTGAAAATTTTGAGTATTTTCAAAAAAAATGTTATTACATTCGAAATGTATGAAAAAATACCGATCGTTTGATACCCATATTGTAAAAATTGAAATTTTGAGGATTTTAAAAAAAAAACGTAGTTTTGTGAAAATTTTCAGTATTTTCTAAAAATGTTGTTGTTACATCCTAAATTTATGAAAAAAACCTGATCATTTGATACCCATATTGCAATAACAATATATTTTTGGATTTTTTTAGAGAAAAAAAAATGCATTTTCGAAATACAGGAAAAATACGTATTTTTGTGAAAAATTTCATGAAATAATAATTTTAATGGATAACTGACATCATCCCGATTCCAAAACACTATAATTTTTTGATGTTTGCATGATTATTCATAGAATTATAGCCAATGTCTCCCATATAGCCAAAATCCCATAAGCTCTGTGCTTCAGTTAAGCACTCGGCCGTGCATAACCGAGGCAGCTGAACGGTGCAAAACCGGGGCAGTGCAAAACCGAGGCGTGCAAAACCGAGGCATGACTGTAAACCAAAACAATAACTTTTTTTGTTATGGAGACATACCAGTTCAATAACATTTTTTGTTATTATGCTGCTCCACCTCTCCGCACAAAATAACAAATCTTGTTATTCCTTCATGATGCCTTCTGTGTTATTGGTTTGTTATTGCAATAACAACATAATAACAGTTTAAGTTATTCTTCGAACAAATCTTTGTTATTGATTTTTGTTATTTTAACAACTAATCCGATCATCCCAATAACATATTTCGATCTTCTCACAATATCAAAAACTGACCTTCCCAAGTTATTTCCGTCTGCTCGGGTTACCACAGAATTTTCTCCGTACCGAACCCACTGCAAGTCAGTCCAAAATTGAGCTTCTTTTTCTCACAAAGAAAAGCCGCAAGTGGAAAAGTAATTGAAACTTCCTTAGCCGGTGTCCTGTCCGGATTGGTCAGCTACGCCAGCAGGCATGGTATTGACTCGCCGCGTCGCGATAGAGTTCACTTTCAGCTGTTCACAGTTCGTTCAGTGAGTTCAAATAATTTGAAGGCGAGGTTTTCGTTGGGGTTCCACCCTGCAAGTTCCGGCATTGAATTTCTCTTTGATTACACAGAACGGTGCTGGGAATGAAGCAGTTGTCTTTCGGACGCCGGGGTTTTATCGGCTTTTTGTGCTCCGAGAAGGAATTGAGATAGATTTTGGAAGACCTTTTGTTTACGTGTTGACGCCAGAGGTGGCTTGTTTTGGGAGTACTACTTTAAGCAATTGCTGCAGACTAATGCAGCAATTGCTTTAAGTAGATTTTACAAGAAATGTAAACTGAGATAGATTGCTTTAATATGTGTAAAATACCTTGAACATTAAGACACGAGATCGCTAATGACTATCAAGTGGTGAAATCAGAATAAGAAATGTGTATTAAAACCCACTTTATTCTCCATAAACGCAAAGTTGTGAGTAATTTTGTCATGTTTGAGTTATTCGGACCAAATTACTTCCTTATTGATCAGTGTTGTAAATAAGTGATAGAAAAAAGATATCATTTGATAATTTTGGCACCAAAAGATCAGAGAATGTAACAACCATCACTATTGCTTGCTCTTTTCCATTGTCTCGTGATTACCAACAAGGCCTCTTTCTATCACTCTTCCTCTTCTCCTCGACCATGCTCGCTCACTGCTGAGTATTTCGTTCTCTCAAAACCGCAATGAAAACGCGAGATTTAGAAACTCGGTGAACCTCGTTGTACGATGGATGTACGACTCGTGTTGCAAAAAATATTTTTGCACCCTGCTGCATAAACTACTATTTTGGCAGTTTGAAGCTTCACAATAAAACACGAAAAAACACAATTTTATGTTTTAATCAATTGTCACCAAATAAAATAAAATTGTTCTACTGTGCTGAGCCCTGAATCTAGCAACACGGTTAGGTAAACAAGCCAAAACACTCCACAAGAAGCTTATCAGCCATTTTGAGTACTTCGTCAAGTTCAGTCCTCTAGTAATATACGCTCGTATTTTTTGTACTTTCATGTGTTTAAAAAGGCATGTAACAGGCATAATTATAATGACAAAAAAAAAACTTTATAAAAACGGCATATGTTTGATTTATATGTTTTTTTGTGCACTTGAATATGATGCCGATTCAGATTAAAATTTACTATTACGATTCAAGATTCAGAAAGTATGTGTATGTCGGATATCAGAACCCTTCAAAATACCACAAAAGATCGTCAATTTCCAACACTTGCGGGTTTACGCCACATCAAACTTAGCACCAATTTAACCAGCTCAACCAACCCACCAACCACGTCCCTTCCAGGAAAGCTTTCAGCCCAAAGTTCTTTGTTCGGGACAGCGGCGTGTGCGTCGTCGTCCGGACGACCCCCTGCCACACCCATGAAAAGGGTACTTTTAACGTCCAAAGTGAAGGTGTCGTGACGGAAGGTAATTTTTCGTGAAAAATTAACCTCCCATGCCCCGGCAAGCCTCCGAGGTTCGGATTTGTGGCGCGCAAACGGCTCATTACTTATTAAAATTAGATTCCATTATAAACCAAACCGCCTTTGTGTGTGTGCGTGGCAAGAAAATTGGGCATAATTAGGTTCACGTGTGCCTTTCAGGCAGGGTGTACTTTTTGGGTAATGGCCGCGGAAATAACTTACCGATTCTTGCGTGCCAGCGTGGTCTTCAATTGTCTTTGTTGCCAGGGGCTGAAGAGACAACCACAGTGACATGACTTTGCTTTTAGACGTTGGTGTGTGTGTGTGTGTGTGGGAATGGTGACATCCTCATTATCTGGCGCCGGGATTCATGGGAGGCCCTAAAAAGTACCATACGTGCCAGACTGGTGGAGGTTTCGTGAGTTACATTGTCATTATCGGTGATAAAGGTTTGACTTAGCTGGTTTAATGATGTAATCTGACGTTTTACTGCTGGAATCGTTGATTAACGTACTTTTCATTGTCATGAACACAGGACATAAAACATTAAAAAAGTTTTCGTTGAATGGATGGCGTATCTTAACTGACGCAAAAAACATCTGCTCTGAGATTCGATCCAATGATCTTTAGAATTATGTCACCCCCTTTGCCGACAAAAAAGACTCAAAACAAAAATACAAAAATACAAAAATACCAAAATACAAAAATACAAAAATACCAAAATACAAAAATATAAAAATACAAAAATACAAAAATACAAAAATACAAAAATACA